>NW_019942551.1:320017-343876 GCF_002910315.2 Salvelinus sp. IW2-2015 | reverse complement strand
GACCATGTGACCGCCAGACGCAGGCACACATTCAGCCCAAATGGACAACGCGCGACGAGCACCGCAGTAAATGCACACACACCCACCACAAACAACACACACACCACACCACACACAACACAACACACACACACACACACACACACACAACCACACACACACCACACACACACACACACACACACACACACACACACACACACACACACACACACACACACACACACAACACACACACACACCAACACACCAAACTGCTGGCATAAAAAACACATTCTATGCCCTTTAGGGCTTGTCCATGTAAGTATCACTATAACTTGAATCACCAAGAATGGACAGAACTAACAAAGCAGAGTGCTGCTGCATTAAGCCTCTCTTACTACTGGCTTCTACATCTCTCTCGGCCCGATCGCTGCTCACTCCCTCTCGCTCCTCCTCTTCTCGTACTCAGTCTTCCAATCTCTCGCTCCTTCTCGTAGTCTTCCTTCTAATGTCGGCTTTGTAGTGTCCCATTTTCGAGCCTGTGTGCAGTAGCAACCCCTGGGCCAGAACTACACTCATAGGACCGTATCTTTGAAGAGATGTCGCATGAGTCATATGCCAATAAAGACTTTTATTAAAGGAGGTGCGTATTGAGTCCGAGTGCTTGCAGTCGCTGACATGAGCGATAGTGGAAATTTCTTTTCACTCTATTGGGTTTTGGTTTATGGATATATTATAATATTCATTAGTTTAGTTGTTTTAAGGTATATTGTTTAACTATCATTAAGCACGTATAAGGGTGGTGGGATCGTTGAGGTGTTTGTTTTTTGTTTTTCGCGAGGGCACAACCAGCGGGCTGGGTGCTGGTTTGAAATGGCTCACTTACGAGGAATGTAGAGTTTGAAAAACTTAGCCGGAGGCATGGGTAAAGATTCCAGCCCGGGCTGTGGGTAGGTAAGAAGAATGTACCTGCGTCTGTGGGTGCTATCATTGGGTAATTGATAGCATCAAATCAGCCTCAAGGGAATGAATAGCGCTGTATGTATCTTTTTAGATTCTATTGAAAAGGTGAATAAAATAGTCGAGACGGGTGTTGTATGTGACGGGAGGCACAGACGCAAGTATTTTCGCTATATGAATCCGGAAAAAAGTGATACTGTCTAACGGCGCCAAACTCCTATAGGTAGTAAAACCGCCTCCAGCTGTATTTTTAGAATCAATAATTCTAGGAACGACTGTATGAATTACGAGGCTGCGTTCTTGCATCTCGGGACCACTAGAGCATAAAAATGGTCAGGTGAAGGTAAGGTACTCGCAGGGTACCAGTGAGATCAAAGAAAGTATGGGGTGCTAAGTAAGCAAGCGCCCTATTGGAATGCTTGGTTAGTTTAGCTATAAAACCTGAAAATATCCTAGGTCCTTAACAGGGAAGCAGTTGTGTGATGTAGCACTGGGATTCTGTAGGAAATATGATCACATCTTTGGTTTTAGTCAAGATTTGTCAGGAATCATGAAGCCGTGCATTTTAGCCACTTATACTCTGAAGTGTATTTATGCTTTATCCGGGTAGCTGGAAGGTTAAGAGCATTGCAGTGATCTTAATTCTTTTAATATGACAAATAAAAGCATGGGTGAATGTCTTCGCATTTTTACAGACAAGTTTTAAGAGATTTTTGGCAATGTTTTCAAGCTGTCCTGAATATCTTGATTCATATGTTACGTTGTCAAATTAGAGAAGATGCAGACCAGCAAGTATTCAACGGCCGGAGGTCAATTACGAGTGACTAGCAGTATTTATATGAGTGGCTGTACAAATCGTAGTCAATATTTAATTGTCAGATCCATCTCTCTCTCTCTCTTCAGAGAACTGAACACGTTTTTAGAGGTGTGTGCTTGGACTAAAGCAAAGGTTTATCACTGAAGAAATACCTGTTGTTTTGAGTGTGTGTGTTGCGTGTGTAAGACACTGTAAGAAAGAGCTCTGTTTCGTTCCTCAAAACCTCATCTCTCACAGTGATGTTTTTTACTTGACGGTGGCGTGTTGACGGTTATAGGCTCTTAGCCGTCCCTGGAAGAGGGCTGGGGTTGGGTATAATCCAATCTATAGCCGTCCTGTATTGAATGTGCTATTTCTCAACCTCGCTACCACACCCATTTACTGTCCCTCTACAAATGTATTTACCATTGACTTTCATTCAAATCTATTCAGGGAGATGCTTGAGTATTGAATATGGATGGAGGAAGTCACTGTAATCTTTTAATGGGTTTTTGCCTGGTGGTGACTAACTGAGTCCCAGRCTGCGCCCCAAAATGCACCCCATTCCCTACATAGTACACTACTTTCTAACAGAGCKCTCTAGCTTGGTGGTGAACTAAYTATGCAATAGGGTGCCATTTGGGACACATCCCCTGTGTCCTCAATAGTTCATGGCCTAGGGGGTCATGATAGTAGGGTGGAGCGGGTAGCAGACCTGCCTGCCTGGTCTCTACAGATTCTCCCCAAACCCTCAGGTGCAGAGCAGCACCCACCCTGCTGTCATGATCCATCTGCCACCTGCACCCATTCTTCTTAAAATAAACTAATCCATGACCACAGCATCTCTTGCCAAACAGAGACATGCAGGTAGCCTAGTGCTTAAGAGTGTTGGGCCAATAACCAAAAGGTCACTGGTTCAATTCCCTGAGCTGACTAGGTGAATAATCTGTCAATGTGCTAAGGCACTTAACCCTAATTGTTACTGTAAATTGCTCTGGATGGGGGTGTCTGCTAAATCACTAAAATGTAAATGTATTGGGAGAGTTCGATCCAACACTAACAGCTCTTACAGAACTCTTTACAATGCTTTCTTCCCAACTGTCATACAGATAGGTCATATTTTTTATCCAAGGCCATTCAATCCAAGAGGCTTTGGAAATAATGGACAAGGGTGCACAGAAACAGGCTTCGCTTACATATTTGACTGGTTCATGCCTGCATCTGGCAGTTGGACTGACAGACAGACAGACAGGCATGCTGTTTCGGTCTTGGGGCGACTCTGAAAGAATGAGAAACATGCCAAAGTTTGACTTTACTACAGCTTGTCCAGTCAAACGCCAACCTTGTTTTTAAAACCAGGGGGTTTGAGGGGCATTTTGATGGGCAGCTGTGATGCCTGTAGGCTGTCAACTGTCCATCAGGTACTCTGCAGGTAGCAGGCAGTAGCAGGTAGATGCCATACTATCAGAACGAGAGGGAGCTGCTTTATATCCCCCTGTCTCCCCCTCCCTATATTTCTTCTCTCTCGCCCCCTGTCTCCCCCTCCCTCTCTCTCTGTCTTTCTCTCCACCCCTCTCTTTTCCCTCTCTCTCTCTCTCTCCATTCCTCCCTCTCTCTCTCTCTTTCGCTCGCTCGCTCTCTGTTCCTCTCTCTCTTTTTTCTCTCTCTCTCACTCACTATTTATCTCTCTCTCCCGGCTCTGAGAAATGTGAGGAGTCAGAAGAGGCTAGATCAAAGGGAACCCACACAGTCTGCCCTCCAATATCATTAGGGCTTCTCTGATGGCACTATTACAGTGCAGCGGTGTATGTGTGTGTGTGTCTGTGTGCGTGCGTGTGCGTGCATACTGTGTCTGTGTTGTACAGTTCATTCTGAAAGTATTCAGATCCCTTCACTTTTTCCACATTTTGTTACGTTACAGCCTTATTCTAAAATTGATTAAATAAAATTTAAATCTCATCAATCCACACACAATATCCCATAATGACAAAGTGAAAACARGTTTTTAGAAATGTTTGAATTATGTCGTGGCACAGATCTGGGGAAGAGMACCAAAACATTTCTGCAGCATTGAAGATCCCCAAGAACACAGTYGCCTCCATCATTCTTAAATGGAAGAAGTTTAGAACCACCAAGAGTCTTCCTAGAGCTGGCCGCCCCGGCCAAACTGAGCAATCGGGGRAGAAGGGCCTTGGTCAGGGAGGWGAGCAAGAACCTGACGGTCACTCTGACAGAYCTCCAGAGTACCTCTTTGGAGATGGGAGAACCTTCCAGAAGGACAACCATGTCTGCAGCACTCCACCAATCAGGCCTTTATGGTAGAGTGGCCAGACGGAAGCCACTCCTCAGTAAAAGGCACACGACAGCTCTGTTGGAGTTTGCCAAAAGGCACCTAAAGGYCTTTCAGACCATGAGAAACAATATTCTTGGCCTGAATGCCAAGCGTCAGGTCTGGAGGAAACCTGGCACCATCCCTACAGTGAAGCATGGTGGTGGCAGCATCATGCTGTGGGGATGTTTTTCAGCGGTAGGGACTGGGAGACTAGTTAGGAACAAGGGAAAGATGAACAGAGCAAAGTACAGAAAGATCATTGATGAAACCCTGTTCCAGAGCGGGTCAAAGATTCACCTTCCAACAGGACAACGAGCCTAAGCACACAGCCAAGACATCGCAATAGTTCGGGGACAAGTCTCTGAATGTCTCTGAATGTCCCAGCCAAAGCCCGAACTTGAACCCGTCTAACAAATCTGAAGAGACCTGAAAATATTTGTGCAGTGACGCTCCACATTCAACCTGACAGAGCTTGAGAGGATCTGCAGAGAAGAATGGGAGAAACTCCCCAAATACAGGAGTGCCAAGCATGTAGCATCATCAAATMAAATTGTATTGGTCACATAAACATATTTAGCAGATGTTATTGCGGGTGTAGCAAAATGCTTGTGACACACATCATACCCAAGAAGACTCAGGGCTGTAATCGCTGCCAAACGTGCTTCAACAAAGTACTGAGTAAAGGATCTGAATACTTATATAAATGTGATATGTCCATTTTTTTTTATTTTATACATTTGATAAAATTTCTCAAAGCCTGTTTTTGCTTTGTCATTATTGGGTATTCTGTGTCGATTGATGAGGGGGAAAAAACGATTTGATCAATTTTAGAATAAGGCTGTAACGTAACAAAATGTGGAAAGAAGTCAAGGGGTCTGAATACTTTCCGAATGCACAGTATGTGTATACTGTCTATGTCTGCTTACTGTGTGTTTGTGCCTGTTTGTATGTTTGCATAGCATGTGTGACTGTATACTGTGTGCGTGTTTGTGTTTGTGTATGTGTGGTACGTGCCTGCAGGGCTTGGCAGTGGGCCCGGCCGGTGCCTCCGTTGGTCTGCTGTGCTATGTGCCGTCAGGACCTTCATATTGAGCAGGACGTGGAAGCTTCCCCTGGCCTGCATCACACGGGATACACACTCTGTTTGATGTCACTTCTGCTTTCTACTGAGCTTCACATACACACTACCAGCTGCTGTATATTGCAGTGGTGTAGAACGGTATGTGTGTGCGTGGCAGGTTGATGTTTATTGTTATTAGTCTTGTCCTGGAGGCAGAACTGAGCGATTTRTCCTTATATTGTAGGCTAGCTACCAAAGTCAAAATTGCCTATATTAATTAAAACAAACATTAGCTTTTTGGACTTTAGGAATTAGGTTTAGCGGTGTGGTTAAGGTTAGGGTTAAGGTTAGGTTTAAAATCTGATTTTATGACTTTGTGGCTGTGCCAGCTAGTGACCACTCTGCACAGCTGCCGTCAGAACAAGATTCATGAAGAAAAACGCTAACCTGCTTGTGTGTGTGTGTGTTTGTGTGTATATATATATATATATATATACACGTGTGTGCCTGCATTCGTGCGTGGTCTGAGCNACGTCATTTCAACTCTCCCTATTCGCTAACAGCCAGGGGAAGGCGTATGCAGTGCATCTCAACCAATAGAAGACAGGCAAAGTTAAAGACAGGTCTCAAAGCAGATGATAAAATTTCCCATTCTCACACAGACATAGGAAAAGTGCTCTAAGTCGAGTTCTGTTTCACTTACAGACATAATTCCAACGGTTTTAGAAACTAGAGAGTGTTTTCTATCCAATAGTAAGAATAATATGCATATTGTACGAGCAAGAATTGAGTAGGAGACCGTTTACATTGGATACACATTTGTGCTATGTCGAAATAGCACCCCCCTAGTGGCAAGAAGTTAATCCCTAACCTTTGATGATCTTCATCAGATGACACTCATAGGACATCATGTTACACAATACATGTATGTTTTGTTCGATAATGTGCATATTTATATCCAAAAATGCAGAGAGCCACATCTAATAACAGAAATACTCATCATACACTTTGATGAAAGATACATGTTTTACTTAGAATTAAAGATACACTTGTTCTTAATGCAACCGCTCAGTCAGATTTWAAAAAAACTTTACGGAAAAAGCACACCATGCAATAACCTGAGACGGCGCTCAGATATAAACAACATTTCTCCGCCATGTTGGAGTCAACAGAAATACGAATTTACATCATAAATATTCCCTTACCTTTGATGATCTTCATCAGAATGCACTCCCAGGAATCCTAGTTCCACAATAAATTGTTGTTTTGTTCGGTAATGTCCGGTATTTATGTCCAAGTAGCTACTTTTGCTAGCACGTTTAGTACACATGTCCAAACGCTCGCGCAGGTCCTGGCGAACTCGGATGAAAACTTCAAAAAGTTATATTACAGGTCGAATAAACTTGTCAAACTAAGTAGAAAATCAATCTTCAGGATGTTGTTATCATAAATATCCAATAACATTCCAACCGGAGCATTCCTTTGTGTCTACAGAAGTAATGGAACGCAAGGCGATATCATGTGGAATGCGCATGATAAGGAACTGGCATTCTGCCAGACCACTGACTGAAACAGTTCRCATCCGGCCCCACATCACACTAGAAGCTCCATTCAACGTTCTACAGACTGTTGACATCTAGTGGAAGGCATAGGAAGTGCAAACAAATCATATCCTACAGTGTTTTCAATAGGCGATGAATTGAAAAATCGATCAGCCTCAGAATTTCCACTTCCTGTTTGGAAGTTTGCCTGCCATATGAGTTATGTTATACTCATAGACATCATTCAAACAGTTTTAGAAACTTCAGAGTGTTTTCTATCCAATAGTAATAATAATATGCATATATTAGCATSTGGGACAGAGTAGGAGGCAGTTCACTCTGGGCACGCTATTCATCCAAAGTGAAAATGCTGCCCCCTATCCCTAAAAAGATAATCTCCAGCCGGTATATTTCACTGGTTATCTCCAAAGCCAACTCCTTKTTTGGCAGCCTTTCCTTCCAGTTTTCTGCTGCCATTGCCTGGAACGAATTGCAAAAATCACTGAAGCTGGAGAATTCTCCCTCACTAACTTTAAGCATCAGTTGTCAGAGCAGCTTACCAATCACTGTACCTGTACACAGCCCATCTGTAAATAGCCCACCCAACTACCTCATCCCCATATTATTATTACTTGTTTTGCTCCTTTCCACCCCTGTATCTCTACTTGAACATCATCTTCTGCACATCTATCACTCCAGTGTTAATGCTAAATTGTAATTATTTCGCCACTATGGCCTATTTATTGCCTTACTTCCCTAATCTTACTACACTTGCACACACTGTATATAGATTTTCTATTGTGCTATTGACTGAACGTTTGTTTATCACATGTGTAACTCTTTGTTGTTTGTGTCACACTGCTTTGCTTTATCTTGGCCAGGTCGCAGTTGTAAATGAGAACTTGTTCTCAACTGGCCTACCTGGTTAAATAAAGGTAAAATAAATAAAAAATCATCCAGCCATCTGGTAAACAGAGCCCATGTAGAGGTCCAGGGGAGGTATACTGTTTAACACAAACAAGCAGTTTGACACGACACTAACAACGCTCCTACAGGACTCTATCTCTTTTATGCTCTCTTCCCAACTGGCATACAGATGTGTTCTGTGTTATCCAAGGCCATTCAATCCAAGAGGCTTTGGAAGTGATGGACAAGGGTGCACAGAAACAGGCCTTGCTTCCATATTTGACTGGTTTATGCCTGTAGCTGGCAGCTAGACAGACAGACAGACATGCTGTTTTGGTCTTGGGGCTACTGTGAAAGAAAAAGAAACATGCCAAGGCTTGAATTTAGTACAGCTTGTCCAGTCAAACACCAACCTTTTTTTTTAAAACAAGGGGGTTTGAGGGGCAGTTTGACGGGCAGCTATGATGCCAGTGGGCTGTAAACTGTCCATCAGGTACTCTGCAGGTAGCAGGTAGGAGAAGGCATAGGCCATACTAGTTGAACCAGCTGAACCAGAGGAATTTTGTTCTGAAGGCTGCTTCATATCCCTCTGTCTCCCCTCCCTATCCACCTCTCTCTTTCTCTCCCTTTCCCTCTGTCTCCCCTCCCTATCCACCTCTCCCTCTCCCTCTCTGTCCCCCTCCCTTTCCATCTCCCCCTCTGTCTCCCCCTCCCTATCCACCTCTCCCAGTCTCCCCTCCCTATCCACCTCTCTCTCTCCTCTCCCTCTGTCTCCCCTCCATATCCATCACTCTCTCCCTCTGTCTCCCCCTCCCTATCCACATCTCCCTCTGTCTCCCCCTCTGTCTCCCCTCCCTATCCATCTCTCCCTCTCCCTCTGTCTTCCCCTCCGTATCCACCTCTCCCTCTCTCTCTCCCTCTGTCTCCCCCTCCCTATCTATCTCTCTCCCTCTGTCTCCCCCTCCCTATCCACCTCTCTAACTGCCTCTCCCTCTGTCTCCCCATCCCTATCCACCTCTCCCTATCCTTCTGTCTCCCCTCTCTCTGTTTTCTTTTGCTCCCTCCACTCTTCTCTCTCTTTCTTTTCTCTCTCCCTCAATGTTTTATTTCGCTCCCTCCACTTCTCTCTCTCTCCTTCTGTTTCTCTTTTCTTTCTCTCTCACTCACTTCAGAGCTTGGCAGTGGGCCCGGTCGATGCTTCCATTGGTCTGCTGTGGTTCATGCCGTCAGGACTTTCATATTGAGCAGGACGTTGAAGCGTCCCCCTGGCCTGCATACACAGGACACACACTCTGTTTGTTGTCACGTCTGCTTTCTGCTGAGCTCCATATAGACACCACTGGCTTCTATATAGTACACTGGTGTAATACATTGGTTTGTGTGTTTGTGTTATACAAGTACATATTTTACCATATTGTGAGAACATTGTTGTATACCTTGTTTGTATACCATGTTTGTGTGAATATATGTCCTGCTATTGGATAACTTAGTCAAGAATTCCCCCTTGGTGTGTTCTACTCAGTGCACATACTGTCCCACTTCTCAACAGAGCAGAATTAAATGGCAGGCCAATGAACAAGCAGATCCAAGTTATATAGTAACCATAAGCCAGAATCACAATCACCAGAGTTTTCTTGGGGTGGAGGGTGGTTCCTTCGAACCTTTCTCCAACTGTGGCCATGGTTTCATCATTTTTACAGATTGCAACAGCACTGAGCAGAACAGTTTCTCAACCTTGACCTCGTGGCAGCATGAAAGTGTTTGTCTTAATCTTTATATTGGTTCCCTAACTGGCTCTGATCTCTGGAATCCAGTGTGCTGGTCAACACCACTATCATCTCCTTTCCTTTACCTGCTCCACAACATTGCTTAGTTAAATATAGGATAAATATAACAAATTAAAAATGTCATGTTTTATTATTGCTGTATATGCAGTCCTTCAACAGACACTCTTACTTTTCACCTCCTGCCCACATACACAGTCTTTGAGACTTTTATAAAGTGTCACAACTATGGAATGCTGTGATGCAGCCTGTACACTCCTACACACACTGCTGAAATGGTTTTCTTTTGCAGGAGCGGAGGGGGTGGGGGTTGGGGTGCCTTATAAGGTAAACAGTGACTAAATGTCTCTATGTCCGTTTTGAATCCAGCTGACCCGTTTGAATTTGAATTTCTACAGTTGGGAAATTCTGTTCCATTCATCCACAACAATCCTCTGTCTTCTCAGCTCCAACTGCCACTTCTTGATTCATGATCCAACTACTGGCCTCAGTGGCCTGCTTATTTAGAGGGTGTGTGAGGGTATGTCCAGGATGAGGCCTGTGTGTGTGTGAATATAGTGTGTCATGTGCGGGGCAATGTAATGAGTCGAAGAGCAAAATGAAGGGGAAAGAAAGATAGAGAGCTTGAAAGATTGAGTGAGACAGGGTATGGAGGAGGCTGCACAGTTGAAATGTGCACAAAATCCATACAGGAGTAGAAAAGCCTTGACAGGAGTCTTAAGGGGCTAATGCAGTTAATAACATGAAGTTGTCTTAGCTACCAGAGCTGTAACAAAGTGTACTAGCCTAATGCTGGGTAACATGGTCTCTAGCACGCCACTCAGGGGAGAGAGACAGGGACACTAACGCACCACCTACTGAGAAGAGTGGCCTGGAGGGCCCTCTTACCCAGTCAGGGGTGAGATGGGGGGAGGGAGTGTGGTGTGTGTCTTGCCGGGAAACGCAAAATACGAGAAACGTAATGTGGTTTGTCGGTACCTAGCTACAGTGCATGTGGTAGGATACTTGGTCCCATGAGAGGACTTCCTCTGAGTTCTCTTGTAAAGGGTTCAGGCTAGCAGTAATTGGTGAAGTTTGTATGACTACTGTAATACTGTAGATATCTTCATATGCATAGAAGTTGAGTGTGTGGCACTCCGTCTGCCTTCCTTAAATTGATCACAGCATGTCTTGAAATGGGCACACAAGCCAGCACTGTTATTAACACATGGGAGAGAGTCTCTCTCTCTCTCTCTCTCTCTCTCTCTCTCTCTCTCTCTCTCTCTTTAAATTCAAAGGGCTTTATTGGCATGGAAAACGTAAACTACATGACCAAAAGTATGTGGACACTTGCTCATCAAACATCTCATTGGAACATTGCTTCCATTCAGCCACAATAACATTAGTGAGGTCAGGCACTGATGTTGAAAAACAGCCCCAGACCATTATTCCTCCTTCACGGAACTTCACAGTTGGCACTATGCATTGGTGCATCTGCCAAACACAGATTCATCTGTCGGACTGCCAGATAGTGAAGAGTTATTCATCACTCRAGAGAACTCGTTTCCACTGCTCCAGAGTCCAATGGTGGCGAACTATATGGCACTCCCACCGACGCTTGGCATTGCGCATGGTGATATTAGGCTTGTGTGCGCCTGCTTGGCCATGGAAACCCATTTCATGAAGCTCCCGTGGCTCCTAGATGTTTCTACTTCACATGACGAATTGTTGCTGACGTTGCTTCCAGGGCAGTTTAGAACTCGGTAGTGAGTGTTGCAACCCATGACAGACAATTTTTACAATCTACGCGCTTCAGCACTCGCCGATCCTGTTCTGTGAGCTTGTGTGGCTCCTAGACCTTTTCACTTCACAATAACAGCACTTACAGTTGACCGGGACGGCTCTAGCAGGACAGAAATTTGACGAATTGAGTTGTTGGAAAGGTGGCATCCTATGACGGTGCCACGTTGAAAGTCACTGGGTTCTTCAGTAAGGCCATTCTACTGCCAATGTATGTCTATGGAGATTGCATGGCTGTGTGCTCGATTGTATACACCTTTCAGCAATGGGTGTGGCTGAAATACTCGAATTGTCTAATTTGAAGTGGTGTCCACATACTGCTTTATATATTGTATGTGTATGTGTATGTGTATGTTACATTACATTACATTACATTGCCAAAGCAAGAGAAATAGATCATTAATAAGGCAGAACCCCTCGACAACATCCGCTGAAAAGGCAGAGTGCGAAATTCAAAAATATTTGTATTAAATATTTAACTTTCATACATTCACAAGTGCAATACACAAAATTAAATCTTAAATTCTTGGTAATCTACCCATCGTGTCCGATTTCAAAAAGGCGTTACAGCGAAAGCACGCCATATGATTATGTTAGGTCAGAGCCTAGTCCGAAAAAACATACAGCCATTTTCCTGCCAAAGAGAGGAGTCACAAAAAGCAGAAATAGAGATAAAATGAATCACTAACCTTTGATGATCGTCATCAGATGGCACTCATAGGACTTCATGTTACACAATACATGTATGTTTTGTTCAATAAAGTTCATATTTATATCCAAAAATTTCAGTTTACATTTGCGCGTTACGTTCAGTACTGTTGTGCCTCGAAAACATCCGGCGAATTTGCAGAGAGTCACATCAATTTACAGAAATACTCATCATAAACTTTGATAAAAGATACAAGTGTTATYCACATAATTTAAAAATATACTTCTCCTTAAGTACACTTAGCATCAAGTAGCTCGGTCACGAAAATCAGAAAAGCAATCAAATGAATAATTTACCTTTGATGATCTTCGGATGTTTTCACTCACGAGACTCCCAGTTAGACAACAAATGTTCCTTTTGTTCCATAAAGATTATTTTTATATCCAAAATACTTCCGTTTGTTTGGCGCGTTATGTTCAGAAATCCACAGGAAAGTGCGGTCACGACAACGCAGACGTAAATTCCAAATAGTTTCCATAATGTCCACAGAAACATGTCAAACGTTTTTTATAATCAATCCTCAGGTTGTTTTAAAAATATATAATCGATAATATATCAACTGCAAATGTCTTTCACAGTAGGAGAGGGAAAAACAATGGCTGTCCAAACTCTGTTGCGCGAGCAAAACTCATGTGACCACTTGACGAGATGTTATCGTTCTGGCTCATTTTTCAAAATAAAAGCCTGAAACTATGTCTGAAGACTGTCGATGCCTTGAGGAAGCGATAGGAAAAGGAATCTGGTTCATATCCCTTTAAATCCAGCAAAGGGAGGCTATGGAACATGGAGTTTTAAAAATAGAAGCCACTTCCTGTTTGGATTTTCCTCAGGATTTCGCCTGCAATATCAGTTCTGTTATACTCACAGACAATAMTTTTACAGTTTTGGAAAATTTTGAGTGTTTTCTATCCAATACAAATAATAATATGCATATATTAGCAACAGAGTCTGAGGAGATGGCCGTTTACAATGGGCACCTTTTCATCCAAGCTACTCAATACTGCCCCTGCAGCCATAAAAAGTTAATGCAACCGCTGTGTCAGATTTCAAAAAAGCTTTACGGAAAAAGCACACCATGCAATAATCTGAGTACAGCGCTCAGACACAAAAACAAGCCATACAGATACCCGCCATGTTGTGGAGTCAGTAAAAGTCAGAAATAGCGTTATAAATATTCACTTACCTTTGATGATCTTCATCAGAATGCACTCCCAGGAATCCCAGTTCCACAATAAATGTTTGTTTTGTTCGATAAAGTCCATAATTTATGTCCAAATACCTCCCTTTTGTTCACGCGTTTAGTTCACAAATCCAAATTCAAGAGGCGCGGGCAAGTCCACATGAAAAGTCCAAAAGGTTATATTACAGTTCGTAGAAACATGTCAAARGATGTATAGAATCAATCTTTAGGATGTTTTMATCATAAATCTTCAATAATATTCCAACCGGACAATTCCTTTGTCTTTAGAAATGAAAAGGAACAGAGCTCGCTCATGCGCACATGATTTAGCTCATGGCCTTCTGCCAGACCCCTTAGTCAAACAGCTCTTATTCTCTCCCCCTTCACAGTAGAAGCCTGAAACAAGGCTCTAAAGACTGTTGACATCTAGTGGAAGCCTTAGGAAGTGCAATATGACCCCATTTACACTGTATCTTGGAAAGGCAATGAGTTGAAAAACTACAAGCCTCAGATTTCCCACTTCCTGGTTGGATTTTTCTCAGATTTTCGCCTACCATATGAGTTATGTTATACTCACAGACATCATTCAAACAGTTTTAGAAACTCCAGAGTGTTTTCTATCCAAATCTACTACTACTATGCATATATTAGCTTCTGGGCCTGAATAGCAGGCAGTTTACTCTGGGCACGCTTTTCATCCGAACGTGAAAATGCTGCCCCCTATCCCACACAGGTTAACAAAATTGTAATAAACAATAAAAAAATATACCGTAAACATTACAGTCACAAAAGTTCCAAAGGAATAGAGACATTTCAAATGTCATATTATGGCTATATACAGTGGATTGCACACTGTGGTATATCACCCAATAGATATGGGAGTTTATCAACATTGTATTTGTTTTTGAATTATTTWAATTTAAATTTTATTTCACCTTTATTTAATAACCAGGTTGGCCAGTTGAGAACAAGTTCTTTGTGGGTCTGTGTAATCTCAGGGAAATATGTGTCTCTAATATGGTCATACAGACAGGAATTGTTTTATTTTTTTATTTTTTTTATTTCACCTTTATTTAACCAGGTAAGCTAGTTGAGAACAAGTTCCCATTTACATCTGCGACCTGGCCAAGATAGGTTAGGAAGTGCAGCTCAGTTTCCACATCATTTTCTGGGCAGTGTGCACACTGCCAGGACTGCCTATGGCGTCCGCTCTCAATAGCAAGGCTATGCTCACTGAGTCTGTACATAGACAAAGCTTCCCTTAATTTTGGGGCA
Organism: Salvelinus sp. IW2-2015; assembly: GCF_002910315.2. Lineage (NCBI taxonomy): Eukaryota > Metazoa > Chordata > Actinopteri > Salmoniformes > Salmonidae > Salvelinus > Salvelinus sp. IW2-2015. The sequence goes on along the minus strand of NW_019942551.1, from coordinate 329,572 downwards.
ATCACAGTGGTCAGGTTTTCTGCCACTGTGTACTCTCTGATTAGGGCCAAATAGCATTCTAGTTTGCTCCGTTTTTTTGTTAATTCTTTCCAGTTTGTCAATTAATTATCTTTTTGTTTTCTCATGATTTGGTCACATTTATTTATAAAGCCCTTCTTACATGAACTGATATCACAAAGTGCTGTACAGAAACCCAGCTTAAAACCCCAAACAGCAAGCAATGCAGGTGTAGAAGCACTGTGGCGAGGGAAAATCCAGAGTTTGTGTTTCTCTCTCTCTCCTCTCTCTCTCTCTCTCTCTTTCATTCTCTCCCTCTCTCACTCTCTCTCCCTCTCTTTCAATTTTTCAATTCAATTCAATTTGCTTTATTGGCATGAGGCAACAGTGTACATATTGCCAAAGCTCGCTCTCTCTCTCTCATCTCTCTCTCTCTCTCTCTCTCCTCTCTTTCCTCTCTCTCTCCTCTCTTCTCTCTTCTCTCTCTCTCTCTCTCCTCTCCTGCTTCCCCAAGTCTCCAACGCGTCTCATCTCTCTGATTATCTCTTCGCGGCGGGATCAGAGTCAGTGTCTAGTGACTACCGATTCTTCCTCGTGTCTCCTCCCCCTGTTCTCTTCTCTGCATCTCTCTCGTCTCTTGGTCTCCTCTCTCTCTCTCTCTGCTCTCCTCTCTCTCGGCTGCTGCAGTGAAGTTCAACAGGCTAGACAGTAGTCATGATGGGGAGATGTGAGAGAGGGGAGGGAAGGGAGGGAAGAGGAGGGAGGGGAGGGGAGAAGAGAAGAGGGATTAGAGGGGGAGAGGAGTGGGGAGAGGAGGGGGAAAGAGGGGAGTAATGGGGTAGTGAGCGACAGCAGAGAGACTTTCATAACAGTGTGTGAACAGTTGCTTCAATGCCACTGTTATCACTGGAATAGCTGATTAGGGGTTCTCAGTGATTGAGTGTGTCACTGATTGAGTGTGTCACATTTATTTTTTACTCTCCAATTCCCTCCACCTCTCTCCTACCATTCAGTCATATCTCTCCACCCTCTCTCTCTGCTACCAGTCAGTCATAACTTTCCACTCTCTACTACCATTCAGTCATAACTCTCACTCTCTCCTACCATTCAGTCATAACTCTCACTCTCTTCTACCACTCAGTCATAACTCCCTACTCTCTTCTGCCATTAAGTCATAACTCTCCACTCTCTCTCCTACCATTCAGTCATAACTCTCACTCTCTCTCCTACCATTCAGTCATAACTCTCCACTCTCTCTCCTACCATTCAGTCATAACTCTCCACTCTCTCCTACCATTCAGTCATAACTCTCCACTCTTTCTCTACTACAATTCAGTCATAACTCTCCACTCTCTTCTACCATTCAGTCATAACTCTCCACTCTCTCCTACCATTCAGTCATATCTRTCCACTCTCTCTCTCTCTGCTACCAGTCATTCATAACTCTCCACTCTCTCTCTGCTACCAGTCAGTCATAACTTTCCACTCTCTACTACCATTCAGGCATAGCTCTCCACTCTCGCGCCTACCATTCAGTCATAACTCTCCACTCTCTATCCTACCACTCAGTCATAACACTCCACTCTCTCTCCTACCATTCAGTCATATCTCTCCACTTTTCTCCCTCTTTTCTCTTCTCCTGTTTTCTCTCCTTCTTGATTTGTGTTTAATGATTGCTCTCCCACTGATTTTTCTATTTCTGTTTCAAACGTTTATCAGAGCAGCAGCGTTCCGTTTGTTACAGTGTGTGTGTGTGTGTTTGTGTGTGTGTGTTGGTGCAGGCTGGTGTGTGTGTGTGTGTGTGTGTGTTTTCCGTCTCTCCTGCTGGTCTCACCATGGAGAATCTGATTGGCAAGGCAGAGCTTTAGCAGAAACAGGAGATCCAACTGCATGGAAACAGTCCTGTGTGTGGGAGTAACAGTGAAACCGTTTCCTCTCTACACACACACACACTCCTCTCAGCCAGATCGCTAATAGCCGAGGTAGTGTACCGTTTTTATGGGAGAGGAGAGAGCTAGCCAGGAGGCCAGGTCACTTAGTATGGCCCTCTGTGAGGAGTGGAGGGATACGGACAAAAGCACAGTGGCCTCATGGTTCTAGGGTCAATAAGTGGTTGTCAAGGTGAAGCGGTGATGATTAGATCTGCTCTATGAGGAGGAATGGAGGGATCACCTGCTGCTGTCTACTCTATTGCACTATACCTTGACCTTCACCTTCACCACCCACATCCATTCAGCATTCATGCTTTCACTAACAGCTCACTGGACTCCTATTACCTAGCATGTTATAGCCTAGTGAAAGAGTGTGAATGGTTATATACAGTGAGTCACCATGAATTAATTGGACTAAACAGGTCATGGGAGATGAATTACAAACTACTGATGTTAACCATTTACACTCGTGCGAATTGACCTGTATGGATTGGGATAAATCTAAATGTTTCTTACAGAAGAAATGTGAAAAGCATATTCATAACCCTTGTAGCAATTGAAAGGTAACAGTTTGGAGATAATGGAGAAATTATTAGACCAAAATTGAGTACACAATAGTTCACCTAACAAGACTGAATCCAAACATTACATTGTTTATTTTATGTGCATTTTACATTTACTGTACTTTTTGCCGCATTTGTTGATAACAAAATCTGAAAATACTCTGGATACATTCAGTAACAGGAACTAGAGCAAGCCTGCATCCCCGCCATCACACAATTACTGTTGTTGTTTTCGCAACCCCAAAATTGTACATTATAAATCGCAATCTGGGTCAGATGGGTGTGATTTGAAAGCTTGTTATATTTTCAACATAAGTTATAAAATATGATCAGTGTTAGGCTTTCACGAGGCAATTCAGAGAAATAGATCATCATTTTTGTGTCCAATAGAATGGTGTGATGCATTCAGGTGTCTGCGCCGCAGCAGGTTTTCTTCACAATGAACAAATTGTGTTCAGAACAAACCACGGTATGACATGTCATCTTGTATCTGTACATCAAACATAGTGATCATAAACGTGGACACTGTATATCACATGAGTTTTAGGATTTGGAAATGTGAAGTGCACATTTGGACTCAGATGTTTGGCTTGCTTGTATGACATCAAAGCGGTGTTTATTATGCTGTAATTCTCAACGTCTCATCTTTTAAAATAGATCTTAATTTACGGCATTTCCCTCACTCAGACAACAAAAAATGGGCTAAAGTTGCCCAATTAGCGGAAGGGATGGGGGCAACTTCTTGTTGCGCTTGGTGTTGAAGTTCTGAACAGCTGTCAGTCAAAACCCATACAGACCCATGTATGACATGTAGAGCCACTACGTTTCAGAAACTATTCCTACCCATTGACTTATTCTACATTTGGGGCGGCAGGGTAGCCTAGTGGTTAGAGCGTTGGMCTAGTAACTGAAAGGTTGCAAGTTCGAATCCTCGAGCTGACAAGGTACAAATCTGTTGTTCTGCCCCTGAACAAGGCAATTAACCCACTGTTCCTAGGCCGTCATTGAAAAAAAGATTTTTTTCTTAACTGACTTGCCTAGTTAAATAAAGGTAAAATAAAACAATTTGCGACCGGCTTGATTCGGTCTTATGTAGAAAAATTAGAAATTGTATTTTTTACATTGGATACAGGTAGAGACTTAGAGCTAGAAAATGGTATATCATACACTGCAGTTGAGGAACAATGGGAAAATAATTATGCTTTGAAAGTTGATAAACATGTAACCTCACTTTTGAGAAAATGGCCCTTGAATTATTTGGGAAATGTACTGGAGAGATCCTTTTTTTCTACACCTATTCAGAAACGTTCACACCCTATTAAGCCTTAGCCCCACCCATCTCGTTAAGGATTCACATGTGAGTCATGTACTATACAACCAAAGATTTCAAGACTAAAGACTGGTTTATGTCTATCAACAGTTGTTGCAGTGACATCATGAACATTCTATTGTCGTCCGACATGAAGCTTGTCGTTTTGAAAAAGTATCAACACAGAAACTACAGGCTGCATGACATCAGCAGCCTGGTGATCTGAAATAGCATAACTAGTGTATTTTAACACCAATAAACCCACCCGTTTAAAAATGTATTTAGTATATGTCAATCTAGCGAACCAGGCAAGTGAAAGCAGCTTTCTAAACCATGTTTTGGTTAGTTTCTAGCTTGTTAGCGAACGTTAAGTCAGCTGGCTAGACAGTTCAAACAATGACCATACCATATGGCTGACGACGTCTTAACTTTAGCTCATTTGTATTCATTATTACAGGAAAACAAACTCTCAACAAGATCATTATTTACATGTTAATGGTCAGCCAATTACAGAAAATTGCTTACGGTTGTGAGTGTGACAAAATAAAAGCAGGGCATTCAGGAGTCTTATGGCTTGGGGGTAGAAGCTGTTTAGAAGCCTCTTGGACCTAGACTTGGCGCTCTGTTACCGCTTACCGTGCGGTAGCAAAGAGTACAGTCTATGAATAGGATGGCTGGAGTCTTTGACAATTGTTAGGGCCTTCCTCTGACATCGCCTGGTCCTGGATGGCAGGAAGTTTGTCCCCAGTGATGTAGTGGYCCGTACGCACGTACGCACTACCCTCTGTAGTGCCTTGCAGTCGTAGGCCGAGCAGTTGCCATAACAGGCAGTYATGCAACCGTCAGGATGCTGTCGATGGTGCAGCTGTAGAACCTTTTGAGGATCTGAGGACCCATGACAAATCTTTTCAGTCTCCTGAGGGMGAATAGGTTTTGTCCTGCCCTCTTCGCAACTSTCTTGGTGTACTTGGACCATGTTAGTTTGTTAAAACTATAGTCCCTATGCCCAAGAACGCTAAGGTAACCTGCCTAAATGACAACCGACCCGTAGCACTCACGTCCGTAGCCATGAAATGCTTTGAAAGGCTGGTCATGGCTCACATTACACCATTATCCCAGAAACCCTAGACCCACTCCAATTTGGATACAGCACCAACAGATCCACAGATGATGCAATCTCTATTACTCTATATGATATAGAGTATATACAGTATATACATATACATATGAGATGAGTAATGTAGGGTATGTAAACATTATATTAAGTGGCATTGTTTAAAGTGGCTGGTGGTACATTTTTACATAATTTCCATCAATTCCCATTATTAAAGTGGCTGGAGTTGAGTCAGTATGTTGGCAGCGGCCACTAAATGGGACGAACTGAAAGCTGAATGTCTTACCAGAGGCGGCTGTTCTGTCCTGCCGATAGAGTGTATAACCCGCCAGCTGTATGTTCTTAATGTCGTCATTCAGCCACAACTCGGTGAAACATATTACAGTTTTTAATGTCCCTTTGGTGGGATATACATGCTTTCAGTTTGTCCCATTTATTTTCCAGCGATAGACTTAGACTTATACTAYAATAGACCTATACTACAGTTTCAAAAGGTTTGGACGGTCTCTAATTGTACTAGAGCGGTATGACAAAATCTCAAACTGTGTGAATGACATCGCCCCATTGCATAATGAAATGGCTGAGCAAGTGAATAATTCCCCAAGTTGTGCTTCTCTCTCTATATTTAGCTACTTCTTTATCCCAGAGAAAGCTTTTAAGTTTAGTGGAGGATTAAGTCATACTCGATTGGTGCTTTTTGGCTTTTTTTATGACATCTGAAAAAAGACTAAGAGAGAAGGATTTGAAACACTAAATGAGCGCATTATTCTGAACTCTCTGATACTGGGATCTTGCTGAATATGCTCAGTGGCCTTAATATTGATGTTCATTTCTCCCTCTGTTTTGCAAGGGCGCTACACCATTGGTTCTATTCTGCCAGGAAGATCAATCAAGCTCAGACAAAGTATTAGAAAGAAAACTATGCTATTTGAACCCAGGACCATTTCGGTAGTAAAGTGTTTTAATTCATGCTATCAAGTGTTATCCTCAAGCATCAAACGTACATTCTGTTTGTATGTATGATGTTATTAGTTTTAGCCAACATTCCATTCAGCAGGTCACGTTGTTTGCTCCCTGTGTGTGAGAGCCTGGACCAATGTGGTGTATCGGTCAGACCATCCCCCTTCCTGACCAGTGAGAGTTAGSATGCATCCAAAATGGGACCCWGTTCCCTATATAGTGCACTACTTTTGACCAGGGCCCATGTGTCTGCACTATACTAAAGCACTGCACTGTACACTAGGTATATCAAATATTAAGAACACCTTTTGCCCTCTGAACAGCCTCAATTCGTCGGGGCATAGACTCTACAAGATGTCGAAATCGTTCCACAGGGATGCTGGTCCATGTTGACTCCAATGCTTCCCACAGTTATGTTAAGTTGGCTGAATGTCCTTTGGGTTTTGGACCATTCTTGATACGCATAGGAAACTGTTGAATGTGAAAAACCCAGTTCTTGACACAAACCGGTGCGCCTGGCACCTACTACCATACTCCGTTCAAAGGCACTTAAATATTTTGTCTTGCCCGTTCACCCTCTATGAATGGCACACATACACAATCCATGTCTCAACTGTCTCAAGGCTTACAAATCCTTCTTTAACCTGTCTCCTCCCCTTCATCTACACTGATTGAAGTTAATTTAACAGGTGACATCAATAAGTGATCATAGCTTTTACCTGTATTCACCTGGTCAGTCTATGTAATGGAAAGACCAGGTGTCCTTAATGTTTTGTACACTCAGTGTATAGGGAATAGAGTGCCATTTGGGACACACTTCAATAAAGACCCTGCAGGGCTGGTACTGATGTTATGCTGATAAATGAGATCTGGGACTTTACTCTGTGGTGGTATCTGTTCTCTGTGGTGGTATGTTTACTCTGTGTTGGCTTTTTTACTCAGTGGTGGTACATTGACTATGTGGTGGTACATTGACTATGTGTGGGTCATGAGAGTGGTGTAGATTTGTGACTATGTGGTGACTTTCTCTGTGGTGTATATAACGTCTTTGTGTGGTGTAGTTTCTCTGTGGAGTATGTGGTTTACTCTGTGTGGCTTTTGTTTACTCAGTGGGTGGTACATTACGTATGTGGTGGTCACTATTGACTTAGTGTGGGTACATTGGATGCTATGTGGTGGTATCATTGACTATTGGTGGTACATTGACTATGTGGTGGTACATTGACGTATGGGTGGTATAGGCATGTGGTGGGTTATAGGACTATGTGGTGGTATATATGGATCTGATGGGTGGTACATGACTATGTGGTACATTGACTGATTGGTGGTGGTACATTGACTATGTGGTGGTACATGTTGACTATGGTGTGTGGTATATGGACTATGTGGTGGTATGACTATGTGTGTACATGTTGACTATGTAGGTGGTACATGACTATTGGTGGTGATATGGACTATGTGGTAGGTATATGAACATTGGGTGGTACAGGACTATGTGGTGGGACTATGTGGTGGTCCATATGCTATGTTGGTGGCTCTTGTGGGAACTATTGGTGGTACATTGACTATGTGTGTGGTACATTGACTATGTGGTGGTATATGTGTTATGGACTAGTGGGTGATATGGACTATGTGTTGTTACATTGACTTATTGTGTTCCATTGATATGTGTGTGACAGATCTGCGTTATGTGGTGTAAGACTATGTGTGGTGTATATGATAGTGGGTACATTGACATGTGTGTGGTACAGGTTGACTATGTGGTGGTACTTTGACTATGTGGTGGTACATTTGACTATGTGGTGGTATATGACTATGTGTAAGTGACATGTGGTGGCTATATGGTGACTATGTGGTGGTATATGGACTATGTGGTGGTACATTGACTATGTGGGTATGACTTGTGGTGGTACATTGACTGTGTGGTGGTACATGACTAGTGGTGGTGCTGTACATTTGACTATGTGAATGACTATGTGTGGTACATTGGACTATGTGGGGTATATGTGACTATTGTGGTATTGACTATGTGGGGTATGAGGATCTATGTGTGGTATATGGAGCTATGTGGTGTATATTGATTATGTGGTGAGTATATGAGACTATGTGGTGTTGGTAATATGTGGATAGTGGTGTAATTGACTAGTGGTTGTACATTGACTATGTGGTGGTAACTATGTGTGCGTCATGGATGTGGTGGTACATGGACTATGTGGTGGTACATTGACTATGTGGTGTAAGTGACTATGTGGTGTACATGTGACTATGGGTGGTACATTGACTATGTGGTGGTACATTGACTCTATGTGGTAATTGACTATGTGTGGTACATTGACTAGTGGTGTGGACATTGGACTTGTGGTGGTACATTTGACTATGTGGTGGTATATGTGACAATGTGGTGGTACATTGACTATGTGGTGGTATATGACTATGTGGTGGTACATTGATCTGTGGTGTCAGGACTATGTGGTGGTACATTGGCTATGTGGTGGTACATTGACTATGTGGTGTACATTGACTATGTGTGTATAGGACTATGTGTGTACATGAGTGTGGTACATTGACTGGTGTGGGTATATGGACTATGTGGTGGTACATTTGACTAGTGGTGGTACACTTGACTATGGTGGTATTGACTATGTGGTGTATCTGTTCTCTGTGGAGGTATGTTTACTCTGTGTTGCTTTTTATCTCAGTGGTGTACATTGACTACTGGAAGTACATTGACTATGTGTGTACATTATTGGGGTATTGGACTATGTGGTGGTACATTGACTATGTGGTGGTACAGACTATGTGGTGGTACATTGACATGGTGGTTACTGACTATGTGGTGGTACATTGACTATGTGGTGGTATGACATGTGGACATGTGGTGGTACATTGACTAGGTGTTACAGTGACTATGTGGTGGTACATTGACTATGTGGTGGTAAGCATGTTGAGCTATGTGGTGGTACATGACTATGTGGTGGTACATTGACATGTGTTGGTACATTGACTATGTGGTGGTATATGGACTTGTGTGTACATTTGACTATGTGGTGGTTATCTTTATTCTGTAGTGGTATATTAACCCTGTGGTGGTATATTAACTCTGTGGTTATCTTTACCTGTGGTGGCGTCTTGTCTCTCTCTGGTGGTCTCTGGTGAATACCTAAGAAATTAAAATTAATAAAAAAGTAAGAGATAAGAAAAACAAATAATTAACAGGGCAGCAGTAAAACTAATAGCGTGACTATATACAAGGGGGTACCGGTAAGGAGAGTCAATGTTGGGGGCACCGGTGTCCGAGGTAATTGAGATAATTATGTCATGCAGGTAGGGTTGTTAAAGGGCTATGCATAGATAATAACAGAGAGTAGCAGCAGCGTGGGGGGGGGGTGCAAATAGGGGTAGCCATTTGATTAGAGTCTATGAGTCTATGGCTTGGCGGTAGAAGCTGTTTAGAAGCCTCTTGGACCTAGACTTGGCGCTCCGGTACTTGGCTTGCCGTGCAGTACAGAGAAGAACAGTCTATGCCTAGGGTGGCTGGAGTCTTGACATTTTAGGCGCTTCATCTGACACCACCTGGTATAAGAATCTGGGATGGCAGGAGCTGGCCCCGGTGGTTGTAGCTGGCCGTACCTCTGTTGTGCTTGCGGTCGGAGGCCGAGCAGTTGCCATACCAGGCAATGA
>NW_019942551.1:292517-315017 GCF_002910315.2 Salvelinus sp. IW2-2015 | reverse complement strand
ACCATCTAGGTGTGTGTGTGTGTGTGTGTGTGTGTGTGTGTGTGTGTGTGTGTGTGTGTGTGTGTGTGTGTGTGTGTGTGTGTGGTGTGTGTGTGGTGTGTGTGTGTGTGTGTGTGTGTGTGTGTGTGTGTGTGTTGTGTGTGTGTGTGTGTGTGTGTTGTGTGTGCGCTGTAGGTCACTGGTCATGCTGAGTTCATAACCACCATAGAGTTATCAGTGATGGGCCCCCCTTTTTTAGGCCCACGGATCAATTTACCAAAATACTTGTGAACTCAACTTACTGTTGGGGTCTCTATAAAATAGTAGAATTCACAAGTTGCAATTTCGAAATGTAGTTGTGCATCATCAGTTTTCTCTTGTTATGTCAGTCACCCTAGTCACCCTGTGGGTCATCTCGGTGGTTTTATGTCTATGTTGACCTGGTATGGTTCCCCATCAGAGGCAGCTGTTTATCGTTGTCTCTGATTGGGGATCATATTTAGGCAGCCATTTCCCCACTGTTTTTTTGTGGGATCTTGTTTTGAGTTAGTGCATGTGCACCTCTGATGTTACGGTTCGTTGTTTGTTTCCTTTTTTCGTTTTGAAAGTTTCACCTAAATATAGATGTGGAACTCAGAGCACGCTGCGCCTTGGTCCGATTATTCATTAGACGATCGTGACACAATTAGTCCATTTCAGATAGATTTTTTTAGATTGGTAAATTTCTCTAGCCAGCTATCTAAATGTAGTAATCATGGTCGAGTTACCGACTGGGCTTCCATTGATTTTATAAGTCACTCTTACTCAATTATCATGTTAAAGACTGCAAACATTTCTGTCCACCCCATGGCAAAATGACTAGAATTGCATGAAATTAGTTATAAAATTGTAAACTCTTCTCTTCGCCCTATGGCAAAATATGTAGAATTGCAGCAAAGTTCAGATTTTCTGTGACCCCCCTATCACCATCAAAGTAGGCCATCCCTGAGTTAGATAAAAGACTCTGGATGGATAAAACCCATTTTGGCATGGACATTTCCATTGAGGACTTTTTAAAGTAGTCAACTGGGTGGGACTTCCCATTGGTTAAAGGAGGATCAAATCATTCCATCCAGGTCGTCAGGAGGAATCAGCCAATAAATGATTCTGTACTCATGAGTAAACATTCCATAACTGCAGGTGGCAGTAAATCACAAACCTTGGCTCTCACAGACGCCATAACGGGACAAATATAAAGATGATATCTCTTTCATTCTCAATGTTTACCAACTGGTAAGTACTTGTGGGAAARGTGTCTATCATCCTTGAGCTCCGACTTCCCCCACGTCCTCTATCTAACTCGTTCTTTTACATGGTGTTGATTGTGGGAAAAGCCATGGCTAGATCAGTTAAATTCTCTATGACTCTATGATATTCTCTCTCTCTCTCTCTCTCTCTCTCTCTCTCTCTCTCTCTCTCTCTCTCTCTCTCTCTCTCTTCTCTCTGATCTCTTCTCTCTCTCTCTCTTTCTCTCTCTCCTCCCCCTGTTGTTTGGCTCACGTCCCTTAATGAGAACTATCTCTAGAAGGTTTTGTCCATTCACCACTGTGTTTATCCTTCCTTGTTTTATGGATCTTTAGATCATTACATTTGATATAATATAGGTGATTAACACTATTATAAAGATACTGGATATGTTATGCTTAGTGCATCAATTAAAATATTACATGTTTATCGCATTATTACCTTCCACTCAAGCTATCTAACAGTTAGGCCAGTCAGTCTCTGTGACTCTGTGGGTCTCTAGCTCCATGTCAGTTTGCCAATCTCTGTGAGTCTGTGGGTCGCTGGCTCTTTGGAATTCTGTCAGTCAGTCTCTGTGGCTCTGTTGGTTTCTGGCTCCATGGCAGTCTGTCAGTGTGTCTGTCTCTCTGACTCTGTGGGTCTCTGTCTCCATGGCAGTCTGTCAGTCTGTCAATTTCTGTGGCTCTGTGGGTCTCTGGCTCCATGGCAGTATGTTAATCTGTCAGTCTCTGTGACTCTGTGGGTCTCTGGCTCCATGGTAGTCTGTCAGTCTGCCAGTCTCTGCGACTCAGTAGGTTTCTGGCTCCATGTCACTGTGTCAGTCTGTCAGTCTCTGCGACTCCATAGGTCTCTGGCTCCAATACAGTCTGTCAGTCTGTCTATCTCTGTGACTCTGTGGGCCTCTGGCTCCATGTCAGTCTGTCAGTCTCTGTGACTCTGTAGGTCTCTGGCTCCATGTCAGTCTGTCAGCCTCTGTGACTCAGTAGGTCTCTGGCTCCATGTCAGTCTTCTGTGTTGTTCATCACCAGCTAACCATTCCTCAGGAGTGGCTATAGGACCTTGGCTGGGCCAGAGAGGGTAGGAAGTGGGGGAGCAAAGGTTGGATGGGAAAAGGAAGGAAGGTTGAGAGGGAAAGGGGTGTTAGTGGAGGCTTCATTTGCGGCTCATAATGTGAATTTGTCCACTCATTTGAGCCTGTTGTTCACTGTCCAGCAGTCATAGTGGTTCTCCAACGAGGCACGTTTTGCATCTCATACAAACCAGGACACTCTCAGAACATTGAACAGAGAGAAAATYGAGAAGGAGAGAGAGAGGGAGAGAAAGTTTTGGATTAGTGAGTGAGGAAGAAGCAGGAGATACAGAGGGAGCATTCGTTGAGAACGGTTGTTTGGAGTATGTGTTCTTTGTGAGAGAAAGAGAGAGAGAGAATATGAAAGAAAGAGAGAGAGTAGCTCACACTCCGTCAGGCTGTAGATACGGAGAGTGAAGAGAGCTGACTCGATGTTGTATTTTTTGTTTGCTCGTTCCAGTCTCCTATCTCTCAATTCAATTCAATTCAAGGGCTTTATTGGCATGGAAAACATATGTTAACATTGCCAAACAAGTGAAGTAGATAATAATCAAAAGTGAAATTAACAATAAAAATGTACAGTGAACATTACACTCACAGTAGTTCCAAAAGAATAAAGACAATTCAAATGTCATATTATGTCTATACACAGTGTTGTAATGATTTGCAGGTAGTTAAAATACAAAAGGGAAAATAAATAAAKATACATTTGGGTTATATTTTCAATGGTGTTTGTTCTTCACTGGTTGCCCTTTTCTTGTGGCAACAYGTCACAAATATTGCTGCTGTGATGCACACTGTGGTATTTCACCCAGTAGATAAGGGAGTTTATATCAAAAATTGGGTTTGTTTTCAATTTCTTTGTGGATCTGTGTAATCTGAGGGAAATATGTGTCTCTAATATGATCATACATTTGGCTGGAGGTTAGGAAGTGCAGCTCAGTGACAACCTCATTGTGTGGTCAGTGTGCACATAGCATAGGGAAACGGTGTCTAGATGGAATTTGTATTTGTGGTCATGGCGACTGGCCTTTTTTTGGAACACCATTATTTTTGTCTTACTGAGATTTACTGTCAGGYACCAGGTCTGACAGAACCTGTGCAGAATATCTAGGTGCTGCTGTAGGTCCTCCTTGGTTGGTGACAGAAGCACCAGATCATCAGCAAACAATAGACATTTGACTTCAGATTCTAGTAGGGTGAGGCCGGGTGCTGCAGACTGTTCTAGTGCCCTCGCCAATTCGTTGATATATATGTTGAAGAGGGTGGGACTAAAGCTGCATGCCTGTGCCACCCCACGGCCCTGTGGAAAGAAATGTGTGTTTTTTTGCCAATTTTAACCGCACATTTGTTGTTTGTGTACATGGATTTTATAATGTCGTATGTTTTCCCCCCAACACCACTTTCCATTAATTTTGTATAGCAGACCCTCATTGCCATATTGAGTCAAAAGGTTTACTGAAATCAACAAAGCATGAGAAAACTTTGCCTTTGTTTTGGTTTGTTTGTTTGTCAATTAGAGTGTGCAGGGTGAATGCGTGGTCTGTCGTATGGTAATTTGGTAAAATGAGCAAATTTGACATTTGCTCAGTACATTGTTTTCTCTAAGGAAATGTACACGTCTGCTGTTAATGATAATGCAGAGGGTTTTCCCAAGGTTGCTGTTGACGCATATCCCCCTGTAGTTATTGGGGTCAAATTTGTCTCCACTTTTGAGGATTGTGGTGATCAGTCCTTGGCTCCAAATATTGGAGAATATGTCAGAGCTAAGGATGATGTTAAAGAGTTTAAGTATAGCCAATTAGAATTTGTGGTCTGTATATTTCATTATTTCATTGAGGATACCATCAACACCGCAGGCCTTTTTGAGTTGGAGGGATTGTATTTTGTCTTGTAGTTCATTCAATGTAATTGGAGAATCCAGTTGATTCTGGTAGTCTTTAATAGTTSATTATAAGATTTGTATTTGATCAGGTAGATTTTTTTTCTGTCTCTTCTTTGTTATATGGCCAAAAAGATTGGAGAAGTGGTTTACCCATACATCTCTGTTTGGATAGATTACTCTTTGTGTTGTTGTATGTTTAGTGTTTTTCAATTTTGGATTCTATGGAGTCCAAAATTGAATCCAGTCTATGGATTCTTCAATTACATTGAGCTGATTTCTGACGTGCTGTTCCTTCTTTTTCCGTAGTGTATTTCTGTATTGTTTTAGTGATTCACAATAGTGAAGGCGTAGGCTCAGGTTTTCTGGGTCTCTATGTTTTTGGTTGGATAGGTTTCTAAATTTCTTTCATAGATTTCTGCGTTCTTCATCAAACCATTTGTCATTGTTGTTCATTTTATTTGGTTTCCTGTTTGAAATGTAGATTTGATAGGGAAGCTGACAGGTCAAATATACTGTTTAGGTTTTCTAGTGCCAAGTTTACACCTTCACTATTCCAGTGGAAGATTTTGTCCAGAAAGTTGTCTAAAAGGGATTGAATTTGTTGTTGCCTAATAGTTTTTTGCTAGATTTCCGTACTACTTTCCTTCAGTCTATAGTATTTCTTAATTTTATTCAGTTCCTTTGCTTTGATGCCTCATGATTGAGTATTGCTCTGTTCAAATAGACTGTGATTTTGCTGTGATCTGATAGGGGTGTCAGTGGGCTGTGAACACTCTGAGAGACTCTGGGTTGAGGTCAGTGATAAAGTAGTCTATAGTACTACTGCCAGGAGATTAGCTGTAGGTGTACCTACAGTAGGAGTCCCCTCAAAGCCAGACATTGACTATGTAATTACCCAGCGTGTGACAGAGCTGCAGGAGTTGTGACCCGTTTTTGTTGGTTTTGTTGTCATAGTTGTGCCGAGAGAAACATATGGAGCAGGGAATTGTTTYTCCCCCTGTGTTCTGAGGGTGTCAGGTTTTTGTCCAGTTCTGGCATTTAGGTCGCCACAGGCTAGTACATGTCCCTGGACCTGGAAATGACTGTTTTCCCCCTCCAGGATGGAGAAGCTGTCTTCATTAAAGTATGGGGATTCTAGTGGGGGGATATAGGTAGCACACCGGAGGACATTTTCCTCTGTTGAGATAATTACCCTTTGAATTTCTAGCCAAAAGTGAAATGTTCCTGTTTTGATTACTTTAATAGAGTGAGTTAGGTCTGCTCTATACCAAATTAGCATTCCCTTAACATACGCCCTAAGTCCCTTCCCTGTTTCACACCTGGGAGTTCGGTGGGTGGGACTACCAGCTCTCTGTAACCTAGAGAGCAACCAGTGTGTCCATCTCCTCTATACCATGTTTCTTGTAGGATGACAATGTCTGTATTTCTAATTTATTTGGTGAAGTCTAGGTTCCTGCTCTTTAGGCCAATGTAAGATGACCTCAGGCTGTGGATATCTCTCTCTCTCCCCTCTCTCTCTCTATCCTCTATCCCTCCCTCTTCTCTCTCTCCTCTCTCTCTCCCCTTCTATTTGCCCCTCAATCATTCCCTCTTTCATTATCTCCTCATCTCTTCCTAAACCTCACTCCTCACCCTCCAGAGTTTCACATTACTGTGAGCTAAACTCCAATTACCCTAGAGCAGGGGTATCAAACTCATTGTCCATGTTGTCCCCCCTTTCAATTCAACCCCAGACAACCATATGAGGGGAGTTCTTTACTAAGAATTACACAACCATATGAGGGGAGTTCTTTACTAAGAATTACACAACCATATGAGGGGAGTTCTTTACTGAGAATTATACAACCATATGAGGGGAGTTCTTTACTGAGAATTATACAACCATATGAGGGGAGTTCTTTACTAAACGTAGGACAACCATGTGAGGGGAGATATTACTAAACCCTAGACAACCATGTGAGGGAGATATTTACTAAACCTAGACAACCATGTGAGGGGAGTATTTACTAAACCCTAGACAACCATGTGAGGGGAGATATTTACTAAACCCTAGACAACCATGTGAGGGGAGATATTTACTAAACCCTAGACAACCATGTGAGGGGAGATATTTACTAAACCCTAGACAACCATGTGAGGGGGAATATTACTAAACCTAGACAACCATGTGAGGGAGATATTTACTAAACCCTAGACAACCATGTGAGGGAGATATTTACTAAACCCTAGACAACCTTGAGGGAGATATTTACTAAACCTAGACAACCATGTGAGGGGAATATTTACTAAACCCTAGAAACCATGTGAGGGGAGATATTACTAAACCCTAGACAACCATGTGAGGGGAGATATTTACTAAACCTAGACAACCATGTGAGGGAGTTCTTTACTAAACCCTAGACAACCATGTGAGAGGGAGATATTTACTAAACCCTAGACAACCATGTGAGGGGAGATATTTACTAAACCCTAGACAACCATGTGAGGGGAGATATTTACTAAACCCTAGACAACCATGTGAGGGGAGTTCTTTACTAGTTAGTGACCTTAATTAATCAATCAAGTACAAGGGAGGAGCGAAAACCCACAAACACTCAGCCCTCCGTGGAATGAGTTTAAAACGTGCCCTAGAGTCTCTGCAGTGACCTTTGAACCCCAGGGTCCTGACCACTGACCTCTGAACCCCCTGCCAGACCTACTACCCTGAACCTCTTGTACTCACAGTGATACTACTTGGCATAAATYAACACACGTCCATCCCCCACTAATAAACAACACAGATGGATCCAAATATCAATGAATCCAAACAAGCTGAATTTGGTGTTTGAAGTATTTCAGAACTTAAGAGGATTCCTTTGTCAAAACCCAGCTGTTAAATAAAGCCTGACACTAGCACAGTGAAGAAGTGGGTTATCTGGCTGAGAAAGAAAGATGGAATAACAGTCTGTTCATGGTGAGGCCCCCTTGAGTAAGAAAGCAAGAAGAAGAAGAACGGTGAGAGGGGGATGGAGGATGATGGGAAGAATAAGAGGAGAGAGAGATGATGGAGAGGCCAGAGGGGCTGGAGCGGAGGCCGGGGAGACTGGAGGGGAGGCCGGGAGCTTATCTTTAATTGGCAGGCCAGTGTGCGGCTGGATGACCACCATGCGGGACAAGCAGACATGACCAGAGGGCAGACTCAGCCGGCAGGGCAGACGGGTGGGCTGCCACATGGCTCTCTGCTCACTCCCTCCACCAACCAGCATCCGCCTAGCTTGCACTTCTTCCTGAGAAATCCCACAATCCCACAGGCACTCCCATCTGCTTCCTGGCTCCTCCACCCTCATTAGGAAGAGGCAGGCTGGGGCTGAGATGGTGAGGGAGGCTGGGTCTGGGGCAGCAGGGCTAGGGAGGGAGGGAGGCTGGATCTGGGGAGGAGGGAAGCATGTGGACAGGGCCAAATATAATCCAATCAAAGTTTATTTTTCATGTGCGCCGAATACAACAGGTGTAAACATTACAGTGAAATGCTTACTAGCCAACAGTGCAATTTCCCCCCCAAAAAAGATTTTTAAAAACGGTATTAGGTGAATTAGGTAAGATAATTAGGTAAGTAAAGAAATAAAAACAACAGTAAAAAGACAGTGAAAAATAACAGTAGCGAGGCTATATACAGGCACCGGTTAGTTGGGCTGATTGAGGTAGTATGTACATGTAGATATGGTTAATTAAAGTGACTATGCATACTGTATATGATAACCAGAGAGTAGCAGTAGCGTAAAAGAGGGGTTGGTGGGTSGCGGGACACAATGCAGATAGCCCGGCTAGCCAATGTACGGGGCACTGGTTGGTCGGGCTAACTGAGATAGTATGTACATGAATGTATAGTTAAAGTGACTATGCATATATGATAAACAGAGAGTAGCAGCAGTGTAAATGAGGGGTTGGGGGGAGGGGGGGGGCACACAATGCAAATAGTCCGGGTAGCCATTTGATTACCTGTTCAGGAGTCTTATGGCTTGGGGGTAAAAACTGTTGAGAAGCGTTTATGTCCTAGACTTGACACTCCGGTGCCTTCTCCYGCCACTAGGAGCGCTGCCTCTGGGTGAGCAGTTTCCTGTTTGCTTTTTTCCTTATACAGCTGACTGAGTGCGGTCTTTGTGCCAGCATCCATCTCTGGTGGGAAATAAACAGTCARAAAAAGTATAGCTGAAAACTCTCTCGGCAATAACTGTGGTCTGCATTTTATCACAAGATACTCTACTTCAGGTGAGCAAAATCTAGAGACTTCCTTAGATTTCGTGCACCAGTGGTTGTTTACAAATATGCACAGACCGCCCCCCCTCGTCTTACCGGAGTGTGCTGTTCTATCTTGCTGGTGCAGCGTATATCCTGCTAGCTGAATATCCATTCAGCCACGATTCCGTGAAACATAAGATATTACAGTTTTTGATGTTCTGTTCGTAGGACAAAGTGCGCCAAGATTCTAAGTGTTACCTTCGTCTGATTTATGTTGTTCAAAGTGCTGCTATTGAATGTCTGGCAGGAGTAATAATTGACTGTTAACGGCAGCTTCCCACTCGCCTTCTGCATATCCTTCTTGAAGCGACGCCGCATCCCGTCTGTGTCCTCTGTACCTGCATCTCTTCCTCTTGCAAATAACTGGGATTTTGACCTTGACGGGGGTGTTTGGAGAATGTCCTGTGCATCTGCTTGTTGATGAAAAATCTTTGTCTAGTCTGAGGTGAGTGATCGCTGTCCTGATATCCAGAAGCAATTTTTGGCCGTAAGAAACGGTTGCAGAAACATTATGTACAAAATAAGTTACAAATAATGGCCCAGCCAAGACAGTGCACATGACTTAAACAGGCCTGACTCTTACCCTGCTGGCCCAGCAGGCTTGTACAAACCCTCAAGGGGGCTGAATTAACCTTGGTGAGCCATGGAGAGTCAGCAGCACTCTGACTGCTACAACTCACCCTCGGGGGAAGGTGGTTAGGTTGGTGGAGGGTGGTGTGGTGAGGTGTGGGTGGTGAAAGGTATGGGTGGTGGGGTGGTGAGGTGGTGAGAGGGTGAGGTGGTGAGAGGTGGGCTGGTGAGAGTGGGTGAGAGGGTGGTGTGGTGAGGTGGTGGGTGTGGGTGGAGGTATGGGTGGTGGGTGGTGGGGTGGTGAGTGGTGAGTAGGAGTGTGGATGGTGGAGGGGTTGTGGGTGGAGGTTAATGGGTGGTGGGGTGGTGAGGTGGTGAGAGGGTGGTGAGGTGGTGAGAGGTGGGGTAGTGAGGTGGTGAGAGGTGTGTGTTGGTGTAGGTGGTGGGGTGGGTGGTGAGAGGGTGGGGTGGGTGAGGTGGTGGGTGGTGAGGTGGTGAGAGGTGAGAGGGTGGTGGAGTGGTGAGGTGGTGGGGTGGTGGGTGGTGGAGAGGGTGGGTGGTGAGAGGTAGGGGTGGTGGGGTGGTGAGGTGGTGCGAGGGTGAGAGGGTGGTTGTTGGTGGGGTGTTGAGGATGGTGAGAGGGTGATGGGTGGTGAGAGGTTAGGGGTGGTGGGGTGTGTGAGGTGGTGAGAGTGGTGTGGAGAGGGTGGTGTGGTGGGTGGTGGAGTGGTGAGGTGGTGGGTGGTGAGGTGGTGAGAGGGTGGGGTGGTGAGAGGTAGGGGTGGTGGGGTGGTGAGGTGGTTTGAGAGGTGGGGTGGTGAGGTGTGAGAGGGTGGTGTGGTGGGGTGGTGAGAGGTAGGAGTGGTGAGAGGGTGGGTGTGTGAGGTGGTGAGAGGGTGGTGTGGTGGGGTGGGGTTGGTGAGGTGTGAGAGGGTGAGAGGGTGGTGTGGTGGGGTGGTGGAGAGGTAGGGGTGGTGGGGGTGGTGGAGGTGGGTGGAGATGGGTGAGAGGGTGGTGTGGTGGAGTGGTGATGAGGTGTAGTGAGAGTGGTGAGAGGGTGGTGGTGTGAGTGGGGTGGTGAGGTGGTGAGAGGTTGGTATGGGTGGGGGTGGTGAGGTGGTGAGAGGGTGAGAGGGGTGGTGTGGTGGGGTGGTGAGAGTGGGAGGGTGGTGGTGGTATGGGGGAGGAGGGGTGGGTGTGGTTGAGAGGGTGGGTGGTGAGATGGGGTGTGTGTGGTGAGTAGGGGTTGAGGTGGTGAAGTTGTTGGTAGTGTGGTGTGGGTGGTGAGAGGGTGAGGTGGTGAGAGGGTGGAGTGGTGAGGTGGTGGGTGGTGAGGTGGTGAGGTGGTGAGAGGGTGGAGTGGTGAGGGTGGTGAGAGGGTGGTGTGGTGGGGTGGTGGAGTGGGAGTGGGGTGATGTGTAGAGAGGTGGGGTGGTGGGGTTGGTGAGGTGGTGAGAGGGTGGTGGAGTGGTGGGGTGGTGAGAGGTAGGTGTGGTGGGGTGGTGAGGTGGTGAGAGGGTGGGGTGGTGAGGTGGTGAGAGGGTGGGGTGGTGGTGGGGTGGTGAGAGGTTAGGGGGTGGGGTGGGGTGGTGAGGTGGTGAGAGGGTGGGTGGTGAGGTGGTGAGAGGGTGAGTGGTGGAGATGGTGGGAGTGTGTGAGGTGGTGTGGTGGTGAGGTGGTGAGAGGGTAGGGGTGGTAGGGGGTGGTGAGGTGGTGAAGGAGGGTTGAGGTGGTGAGGTGGTGAGAGGGTAGGGTGGTGGGGTGGTGAGGTGGTGAGAGGTGAGGTGTTGAGTGGTGGGGTGGTGAGTGTTTGAGAGGTGGGTGGTGAGTGGTGAGAGGGTGAGGTGTTGAGGTGGTGGGTGGTGGGGTGGTGAGAGGTAGGGGTGGTGGGGGTGGTGAGGTGGTGAGATGGTGAGTGGTGAGGTGTTGAGGGGGTGGGGTGGTGAGGAGGTGAGGTGGTGAGAGGGTGGAGTGGTGAGGTGGTGGGGTGGTGAGGTGGTGAGGTGGTGAGAGGGTGGAGTGGTGAGGTGGTGGGGTGGTGAGGTGGTGAGAGGGTGGAGTGGTGAGGTGGTGAGGTGGTGAAGGGTGGGAGTGGTGGGGTGGTGAGGTGGTGAGGTGGTGAGAGGGTGAGGTGGTGATGTGGTGAGGTGGTGAGAGGGTGGAGTGGTGAGGTGGTGGGGTGGTGAGGTGGTGAGGTGGTGAGAGGGTGGAGTGGTGAGGTGGTGAGAGGGTGGTGTGGTGGGGTGGTGAGGTGGTGGGTGGTGAGAGGTAGGGTGGTGGGGTGGTGAGGTGGTGAGAGGGTGGTGAGGTGGGGTGGTGAGAGGTAAGGGTGGTGGGTGGTGAGGTGGTGAGGGGGTGGGGTGGTGAGGTGGTGAGAGGGTGGGGTGGTGGTGGGTGGTGAGGAGGTGGGGTGGTGGGGTGGTGAGGTGTGGTGAGAGGTGGTGGTGGAGGTGGTGAGAGGGTGAGGTGGTGAGATGGTGGGGTGGTGAGGTGGTGTGGTGGTGAGGTGGTGAGAGGTAGGGGTGGTGGGTGGTGAGGTGGTGAGAGGGTGAGGTGGTGAGGTGGTGGGGTTGGTGGGGTGGTGGGAGGTAGGGGTGGTGGGGTGGTGAGGTGGTGAGGAGGTGGAGTGGTGAGGTTGGTGGTGAGGTGGTGAGGTTGGTTGAGAGGGTGGAGTTGTGAGGTGGTGGAGAGGGTGGAGTGTTGAGGTGTTAGAGTGGTGGAGTGGTGAGGTGTTGAGAGGGGTGGGGTGGGGTGGTGAGGTGTTGAGAGGGTGGGGTGGTGAAGTGGTTCTTTCTACCCTCATCCAGGCACATTCCCCTTAACACAACACATCCCCATGGTCCAGGCACATTCCCCTTAACACAACAAATCAAATCAAATGTTATTTGTCACATGCGCCGAATAGAACAGGTACCTTACATTACAATTCTTACTTACAAGCCCTTAACCAACAATGCGGTTTTATGAAAAATAAGTGTTAAGTAAAAAATGTTAAATAAAAGTAAAAAATAATTAAACAGCAGCCGTAAAATAACAATAGCGAGGCTATATACAGGGGGTACCGGTACAGAGGTAATGTGCGGGGGCACATTTGGTTGGTTAGTCGAGGTAATTGAGATAGTATGTACATGTAGGTAGAGTTAAAGTGATTATGCATAGATAATAAACAGAGTGTAGCAGCAGCGTCAGGACACTTGTCCTGGCGCCACTCCTGTGTTGTCTTGGTTGTGTGCTTAGGGTAGTTGTCCTGTTGGAAGGGGAACATTCGCCCCAGTCTGAGGTCCTGAGTGTTCTGGAGCAGGTTTTCATCAAGGATCTCACTGTACTTTGCTCCCTTTATCTTTCCCTCGATCCTGACTAGTCTCCCAGTCCGTGAAAAAACATCCCCACAGCATGATTCTGCCACCACCGTGCTTCACCGTAGGGATGGTGCCAGGTTTCCTCAAGACGTAACGCTTGGCATTCAGGCCAGAGAGTTCAATCTTGGTTTCATCAGACCAGAGAATATTGCTTTTTGTTGTCTGAGTCATTTAGGTGCCTTTTGGCAAACTCCTAGCGGGCTGTCATGTGACTTTTACTGAGGAGTGGCTTCTTTCTGGCCACTCTACCATAAAGACCTGATTGGTGGAGTGCAGCAGAGATGTTTGTCCTTCTGGAAGGTTCTCCCATCTCCACAGAGGAACTCTAGAACTCTGTCAGAGTGACTATCAGATTCTTACCATTCTCCCATGATCGCTCAGTTTGGCCGGGCGGCCAGCTTTAGGAAGAGTCTTGGTGGTTCCAAACTTCTTCCATTTAAGAATGATGGAGGCCACTCTGTTCTTTGGGATCTTCAATGCTGCAGAATGTTTTTGGTATCCTTCCACAGATCTTTGCCTTGACACAATCCTGTCTCTGAGCTCTACGGACAATTGCTTTGACCTCATGGCTTGGTTTTTTGCTCTTACATGCACTGTCAACTGTGGGACCTTATACAGACAGGTGTGTGCCTTTCCAAATCATGTCCAATCAATTGAATTTACCACAGGTGGACTCCAATCAAGTTGTAGAAACATCTGAAAGATGATGAGTGGAAACCGGATGCACCTGAGCATAATTTCGAGTCTCGTAGCAAAGGGTCTGAATACTTATATAAATAAGTTATTTCTGTTAAAAAGAAATATTCATTTGCAAACATTTCTAAAAACCTGTATTCACTTCGTCATTATGGGGTATTGTGTGTAGATTGATGAGAAACATATATAATTTAATAAATGTTTAACAAAATGTGCAAAAAGTCAAAGGGTCTGAATACTTTCCAAATGCATGATTTTTTAGGTCATATCGCCCAGTAGTGTCACTTAACATGTCTAGTACTGAATGAATGGGAACATGTCTGTCTAGAAGGACTTGGTATTGGCATGAGTGGATGCTGGTTGAGGTCTGTGCTGAAAGACTAAAGGGATGGTTGACATGATGGAGTAAAGCGATAGAGAAATGGGCCTGATGAATATCACAGGGTTGACGGTGTGTGAAAGATTAATTAGTAGCAGAAAGAAAACTGTGGTTKGCACTGACAGTCTAAATCAAAAAAGCCGGGCCGGAGCTGAAAGAATATAATTATTCACTTCTCCTCAGGAGGAGAGATGTTTTTTTTTCTCTCTCTCTCCCTCTCTCTTGTCTCTCGTTGCACATTTATATCTTAGATAAATGGTCTGCTTCGCTGGGCTCTGTTTTATAACTGAATAACAATGTTACTCAGTGAGGGCTTTCTTCTCTGCTGGTTGCTTTGTAATGTTTTGCCGACCTGAGCACCTCACCCCCTGAATCACTTCAACATTGCCTTTCTCTCTCTGCCTCGCTCGCTCTCTCCCTCTCCTTTTTCTCTCGCTCTCCCTCTCTATCCCTCTGTCTCTATTCCCCTCTCTCTCACTCTCTTAATTTTTCTCTCCCTCATTCTTTCTCTCTCCCTCCTCAACCTCTCTCTTTCTCTACCTCCCTCCCTCCCTCCCTCACTCTATCTGACATGGTTAATTTGGAAACATGGTGTTGTGGTCATTCACATGTCATTCTCCAAAACAAAGTGATGTTTTAATTAAACAGCGCTGATTGAGTTTGTGTTTATAAGAGCTTCCTATTGAAAGTGAGCACTTGTCAGAAACATTTCAAACAACCCCTGTTAGGATAGGGTGCAGAGTTTTCACTTAGGGAAAAATAGCGTGCGCAATTTCAACTTCGTGCTACTCATCCCCAGAATATAAGATATGCATATTATTAGTAGATTTGGATAGGAAACACTCTGAAGTTTCTAAAACTGTTTGAATCATATCTGTAAGTATAACAGAACTTATATAGCAGRCAAAACCCTGAGGACTAACTTTTTTCTTTTTAAGTTCCTGTATGTTCAATGGTTTGTTATGGGCAAACCAGAATTCTAATCAGTATACACTTAGTTCCTACTGCTTCCAATGGATGTCGCCATTGTATGGAAAAAGGTTAAGGTTTTTCCTTAGTTAACAGAGAAAGATATTGACCCGGAAGTGGAGTGACGTCGTTTGTTTATGTTTGAGAGTTGAGCAAGACTTGAAAAGTACCGTGAGTTTGTTGATATCCTGTATTGAAAACAGATTGACCAGTCTTCAATTTGATCGATTATTAACGTTTACAAATAACTTAAGTTGTATTACAAAAGTACTTTGAAATGTTTTGGCAAAGTTTAGAGGTAATTTTTTAGATATTTTGTCGTGACTTTGCGCAAATTGGAAGCTGTTTTTTTCTGGTACAACGGCGCCAAATAAATGGACAATTTGGATATATATGGACAGAATTAATCGAACAAAAGGACCATTTGTGATGTTTATGGGACATATTGGAGTGCCAACAAAAGAATCTCGTCAAAGGTAATGCATGTTTTATATTTTATWTCTGCGTTTTGAGTAGCGCCGGCATGGTTGAAATTGTCAAAAAAGAGAGTGTAGCTTCTGTACTATCATCAGATAATAGCATCTTATGCTTTCGCCGAAAAGCCTTTTTGAAATCTGACATGTTGGCTGGATTCACAACGAGTGTAGCTTTAATTTGGTATCTTATATGTGTAATTTAATAAAGTTTGATTTTATAGATTTTTTTTTGAATCTGGCGCTCTACATTTTAACAGGCTGTTGGGACGCTAGCGTCCCGCTATCCCAGAGAGGTTAACCGTCCTGGCAGGAAACGAGACACACCGGATTGACTGAATCTCCTACAGACAGACAGCCAATGCAAGAAAAGGTTTTGTTTGACAGTGAAGTGAAGACATGTATTTATAACCGCACCAATTTATCCTAGTTTCAATTTGGCAGATCTCTTGTTTCAATTAGTAGGAGTCAGATTGAACTGTCTGCTTCTCCTTAAACCCACTGCTACTCACTGATTTACCCTGACTGTTGAAGAGAGCAGGAACTGATTCATCAGAATATCTGCCTCTCCTTAAACCCACAGCTACTTGCTGTTTCACCTTGACTCTTAAAGAGAGCAGGAACTGATTCATCAGAATTATCCCTTCCTCCTTTCCTGCTTGCTTTCTCAATCCTCTCATTTGCTCTATTTCTCTCTCCTACAAATCCCAATCTCTCCTTCTATTGCTCATTCTCATTCTCCATATCTCTCTCTTTCTCACTCTCCCCCTCCCCTCTCATTTTTTTCTCTCCCTTTCCCTCACCCCCCTCCATCAACCCCCCTTCTTGACCCATTTCTTTTAAAGGTTCAATGCAGCTGTTTTTATGTCAACATCAAATACTTTCTGGGTAACAATTAACTAACTTACTGTGAATGTTTTTAATTAATTAAGCAGAGTCAGTTCAGAAAGGAAACCAGAGTGTCCCGCCTCAGGCTGACACATCAGGCCTTACTTTCTTTGGTGGTCTATTTAAGCTGACTGTGTCTGCTTTCTCATCCTGCTTCCACTTCCTGCTACTGCTACTATGCGCTGGCTTCTTGCTCCCTCCACCACCCCAGCCTCCAATTGGTTCTGTGTTCCTGCCGGTCCTGCCAGGGGAATGGTATACCTTACTGCACTCACTGCCTGTAGGATATTTTATATTGTCACTTGCTTGGGCAGTGAGCTACCCTGAAGGAACAGAGTTTATATCGCCAATACTTGCATTATTCATTGCTTAATAAATGGTTTAACATATTTCCAAGTGCAGTTTTCTTTCTGAAAAATGGTGAAAAAGAAACAAAAATGTATTCTTATCAAATAGCAATTTCTTAAGCAAGAATTTCAGAGAAAACATCACTGCCACCATCACMTAGAGAAAACATCACCACCAACATCACTGAGAGAAAACATCATGGCCATCATCACCGAGAGAAAACACCATGGACACCATCACCTAGAGAAAAAATCATGGACACCATCACTGAGAGAAAACATCATGGCCACCATCACTTAGAGAAAACATCATGGCCACCATCACTTAGAGAAAACATCGTGGGCACCATCACTGAGAGATAAAATCATGGACACCATCAATTAGAGAAAGAATTCATGGCCACCATCACTGAGAGAAAACAGCATGGCCACCATCACTTAGAGAAAACATCATGGGCACCATTAATTAGAGAAAAAATCATGGACACCATCACTGAGAGAAAAAAATCAAGGACACCATCACTGAGAGAAAACATCATGGCCACCATCACTTGGAGAAAACATCATGGCCTCGACTAAGAGAAAACATCTTGACCACCATCACTTAGAGAAAACATCATGGCCATGACTGAGAGAAAATATCATGGCCACCACCACCTAGAGAAAACATCATGGCCACCATCACTTAGAGAAAATATCATGGCCACCATCACTTAGAGAAAACATCATGGACACCATCACTTAGAGAAAACATTCATGGTCCCCATCACTTAGAGGAAGGCATCATGGACACCATCACTTAGAGGAAACATCATGGCCACCATCACTTAGAGAAAACATCATGACACCATCACTTAGAGGAAACCATTCATGGACCACCATCACTAGAGGAGAAAACATCATGGAACCATCACTTTAGAGAAACATCATGGCCACCATCACTTAGAGAAAAAAATCATGGACACATCACTAGGAGAGAAAAATCAAGGACACCATCACTGAGAGAAACATCATGGCCACCATCACTTAGAGAAAACATCATGGCCACCATCAATTAGAGAAACCATCATGGCACCATCACTTAGAGGAAAATCATGGCCACCATCACTTAGAGAAAAACAGCTTCGCCCACCATCAACTTAGAGAAAACATTTTCATGTCCACCATTCACTGAGAGAAAACATCATGGCCACCATCACTTAGAGAAAACATCATGGCCACCATCACTTAGAGAAAACATAAGGGCCACGGCTAAGAGAAAACATAATGGCCACAACTAAGAGAAAACATCATGGCCACAACTTAGAGATCTGCTTTGTGTCTAACCTTAACATACTCTAGACCTATAGAAATGGTACTATTGTTTATATGATAGTCACACAGTGACTCAGAGCAGGCTGGCTTGTACACACACACTCCCAGCAGGGTGGTTTAAAGGGTTTAACTCTGACACGAAAATAAAGAGAGCGAGAGAGGATAAAGAACAGGCTCATTCTGGAATCACCAGACATTAGTCGTGGAAGGCAACATGCCTTGTATTTCATTCCGTCCGAGAGAAAGGGGCTTGTGCTTGTTTCATGTGTCAAGCACTATGTAGTGTAGCCTGACAAATCCAATTGATGTCTCTATTTAGCAGCAGCACAGAGAGAGAGAGAGAGAGAGAGAGAGAGCGGCGGGGGAGAGGGAGAGAGAGAGAGAGAGAGAGAGCGGCGGGGGAGAGAGAGAGAGAGAGAGAGAGAGAGAGAGAGCGGCGGGGGCAGCACAAAGACAGCTATTAAACAGCATTAACGCGCTGGCTTTGTTCAAACAAACCTCAAGCCTGAGAACAGCCTTTAAGAGTGTTTTAATCCTGTAAACAAGAAGGGGTCTCTACACAACAAGTTTCACTTTGAAATTCAACGTATTATGGATAAACGTCTGTTTGTGAAGCATTAATTCCATGTAGTTACAGCGTTAATTCCGCGTGGTTACAGGGTTAAAACAGAAACAGCTCAAAAGTGTAGGTTTTCATTCTGCGTGGTTAAGGTTAGGGCTATGGTTTTAAAACTAAATAATTAACCAAGTACCATCAAGTAAGAAGAATGGAGATAGAGGGAAGGGGGAAGAATGGAGATAGAGGGAAGGGGGAAGAATGGAGATAAAGAGAGGAGGGTGGAGAATGGAGATAGAGAGAGGAGGGTGGAGAATGGAGATAGAGAGAGGAGGGTGGAGAATGGAGAAGAGGGGTGAGATGAAGAGAGGGGGAGAATGGAGATAGAGGGGGGGAGGGAAGAATGGAGATAGAGAGAGGATGGTGGGAGGATGAATGGTGTTTGGGGAGGGATGAATGGAGATAGAGAGAGGGGGGGATGAAAGACAGAGCGAGAGACAGAGAGGTCATGAGCAGATCAGCACCTGCATTTTTCAGCATGTTTTTACAAAAATATAGATTTAGAGTTAGATAAAKTTGGATATTTACACAAGGACATATACAGGATACTACTCTCCACAACATAACCTTCACTCCAAATCAAAACTCCAAAAATGATATCCAACCTGAAACTGAGTGAGTAATGTTTAGTCTGAAGTTACTTTTGAAGCCAATACGTAAAAATCATTACAATAATATKTTTTACTCTATAAGACTGAATGCTAAGTTAAGGATAGAAAGTTTGCTAGGACAGAACAGATCTGACTGCATCTTCAATTAGCCCTGAGGTGTGAAATGAGAGGTGTCAAGGCCCTTGAGCCCAACAATGGCAGGAGACTTTCACAGCCTCCCCCACCCAAATGCAGAGGCCTTTGAAGCCCCCTCCGTCTGGGCAGAGGTCATGACAATAGAGTACCCCCTGGATGTAAAAAATGAGAAGTACAAAAATAAGCTCCTTATGGAAAATCAAGAGACACTTTTTTGCTGACTGCTATAAAAATGGAAAGGTGTGCAACTTAATCTTTCACATAAACCTTCCCATTAGCAATGCAAGAAAACTCCAGATATTAGACAATGATGACTCTGAGTCAGCCAATGTCAACCTGTACAAGTCTGGAACAGTGTTGGTACAGGGCAAACACAAACAGTTWTAACTGAGGTTTCACATAATCAAAGAGGGAGCGCAGCAGGAGAAGCTCTTGCTTGAGAAAGATACCCCCACCCTGAGTGTGTCAGATCAGACCTCTTCATTAAACAACCCCATAGATGAGCAACCCCAAGCGGATAGTCAACTTCCCAGCACGGAGTACTACTGGAACAGCAGGTGAACACACTCCAGAACATACTCTGTCCAGCTCAACAACACCCCCTCAACCAGAACCAGAGAGCTGGAGGTGAAGAGAGACATGTCTGCACTCTTGACTGTGGTGAGACAACTTCAACAGGAGAAAGAGCAGAAGAGGAAGAAGGCCCAGCGGCAGGACAAGAACAGAGCACTAGAGGAGCAGGTGAGAGTGCTGGAGTAGATGATGACGTGTGACAGAGAACAACCCATTAGAGAGCTGGCCGCTCCCACAGAGAAGCCAGCAGAACACCACAGATCCTGAACAAAGTCTCGACACCACAGCAGAACAGTCCACGCCAGACCCTGACCAGAGCCCCAACACCACAGCAGAACAGTCCACGCCAGACCCTGACCAGAGCCCCAACACCACAGCAGAACAGTCCACGCCAGACCCTGACCAGAGCCCCAACATCACAGCAGGACAGACACATGAAGAACCCCAAGCCCAGGAGATCCCACCCCCTCTGATCACCCCCCCTGTCAGCCACCCTGATAGCCCTCCTGACAACCCCCTCACACCCACTGAGGACATACACAAGCCACAGAATGTACTCCTTATGGACTCAAACAGTAAATATATACACAGTGTCTAAACTCTGGTGTCRTGGTGAAGGTGGCCAGCAGTGCCCACCTTCGCCAGCACTATAAAGGCCATCGCCCTCAACCGCAGCCCCAACACCTCACACAGGAGCAGCAGATCAACAGACACTCTGCCCAGACCAGCAAGACACTCTCCCAGACCTGCGGGACCCCCCGGACCTTCAGATAGAGGATTCACGCCAAGAGGACCCACATCCAGATCACAGCACCACCAGCCACATCCACACGCCCACCCAAACAAATCAATACCCCCCTAAACCAACCATGTCCACACCCCATATAGGCCCCCTCAGATCAGACCTATGCCGCTCCTGCCCACCACATGACAACCACTCCCGCTAAGAGGGAGTGGGCGTGTGAGTAGGCCAAGCCAATGGCATATACCAGATGCTCAGCAGGCTTTGCTCACACTTACTGGTCTGAGACCAAACCAAATGACTAACAACATTGGCCACTTTATGGAACACAAAGCCTTCGCTATCTCATCCTGAAATGTCCAAGGCCTCAGGTCATCTGCCTTTGGTATAAAGAGCAGGAACGTGGACTTCACCAAATAAATTACAAATACAGACATTGCCATCCTACATGAAACATGGTATAGAGGAGATGGACCCACTGGTTGCCCTCTAGGTTACAGAGAGCTGTCCTATCCACCAAACTCCCAGGTGTGAAACAGGGAGTGGACTCTATGCTAATGCATAGATTTGGTATAGAGCAGACCAAACTCACTCGATCAAATGTATCAAAACAGGAACATTTTACATTTGGCTCGAAATTCAAAAGGAAATTATCTCAACAGTGAAAAATGTCCTCCGGTGTGCTACCTATATCCCCCCACTAGAATCCCCATACTTTAATTAAGACAGCGTCTCCATCCTGGAGGGGGAAATCAATCATTTCCAGGCCCAGGAACATGTATTAGTCTGTGGCGACCTAAATGCCAGAACTGGACAAAAACCTGACACCCTCAGAACACAGGGGTACAAACAATTCCCTCCCCCATATGCCCCTCTAGGCACAACTACGACAACATAACCACCAAAAACGGGTCACAACTCCTGTCGCACGCTGGGCATGTACACAGTCAATGGTAGGCTTCGAGGGGACAGATAGGTACACCTATAGCTAATCTCTTGACAGTAGTACTGTGGACTACTTTATCACTGACCTCAATCCAGTCTCTCAAGGCTTTCACAGTCAGCCCAGTGACACCCCTATCAGATCACAGCAAAATCACAGTCTTCTTGAACAGAGCAATACTCAATCATGAGGCATCAAAGCCAAAGGAACTGAATAATATTATGAAATACTATAGATGGGGGCTCCACGGCGATCTAAGGCACTGCAGTGCTAGAGGCGTCACTARAGACCCTGGTTTCCATCCAGGCTGTATCACAACCGGCCGGGATCGGGAATCCCGTAGYGCGGCGCACAATTGGCCCAGCGTCTTAGAGAAGGGTTTGGCCGGGGGGCATTACTTTGCTCATCGCGCTCTAGTGACTCCTTGTGGCGGGCCCAGGTACCTGCAGGCTGTCTCCGGTCATCAGGTGAATGATGTTTCCTCTGACACATTGGTGCGGCTGGCTTCCGGGTTAAGCGTGCGGGTGTTAACAAGCGCTGTTTGGCGGGTCATGTTTTGGAGGACGCATGGCTCGACCTTCGCTGCCGAGCCCGTTGGGGAGTTGCAGCAATGAGACAAGATCGAAATTTGAGAGAAAAGAGGGGAAATAAAAATACAACCAATATATGTTTATTTATTTTCCCTTTTGTACTAACTATTTGCACATCGTTACAACACTATATATAGACAAAACATGACATTTGAAATGTCTTTGTTTTTTTTGAAGTTTTGTTAGTGTTTTGTTAGTGTTTACTGTCATTTTTTTCCTCACTTTTGTTTGTTAAATTTTTCATTTGCTTTGGCAATGTAAACATATGTTTCCCATGCCAATAAAGCCTTTTGAATTGAATTGATAGTGAGGGGGGAGGAAAGAATGGAGACAGCGAGAGGGGGGGATATAGAGAGAAGGCCTGGAGCATGACAGATAATCAAAACACAGTGTATTGTGGGCATTACTGACCCTCAGAAAAAGACAGAGAAATTAACAGAGACAGAAACAGAGCAATATTCAACAATAACATCAACACACATAGAAATTGGAACATTATGGAGATAGCAGCAGGATATCATCATTGATGCGATTCTATCATGCTGTGACAGACGCATATATCTGTGGGTGGTGTGTGTTGTTCCGAGGTCATCCAAGCAGACCCTGATTAGGGCCCTGCAGGGGTTCTAATAAGGGGCGGGGCCTATCCCTAACGAGGCAACATGACAGTGGACGAAAGAGAGAAATGAGAGACAGAGAGGGACGGAGATAGATGGAGATGGAAATGAGATAGATAGAGGGAGAGAGATGTAGAGAGAGAGTGAGAGAGAGAGGGAGAGAGAGAGAGATGTATAGGGAAA
>NW_019942551.1:290369-291789 GCF_002910315.2 Salvelinus sp. IW2-2015 | reverse complement strand
AGAGGGAGAGAGAGAGATGGAGAGAGGGGAATGAGAGAGAGAGATGGAGAGGGAAATGAGAGAGAGATAGAGTGGAGAGGGAAATAAGAGAGAGAATAGATGGAGAGGGAAATGAGAGAGAGATGGAGAGCGAAAGGAAAGAGAGAGAGAGAGAGAGAGAAAGAGAGAGAGAGAAGTGGGAGAGAGGGAGATGGAGAGGGAAATGAGAGAGTCAGAGATAGAGAGAGACCCCACAGAGCACCAGGACAGCAACACAATTAGACCCAACCAAATTATGAGAAAACCAGAAGATAATTACTTGACACATTGGAAAGAATTAACTAAAAAACTGAGCTAACTAGAATGCTATTTGGCCCTAAACAGAGAGTTAACAGTGGAAGAATACCTGACCATTGTGACTGATTCAAACTTAAGGAAAGCTTTGACTATGTACAGACTCAGTGAGCATAGACTCGTTACTGAGAAAGGCCGCCGTAGGCAGACCTGGCTCTCAAGAGAAGACAGGCTATGTGCACACTGCCCACACAATGAGAAGGAAACTGAGCTGCACTTCCTAACCTCCAGCCAAATGTATGACCATATTAGAGACACAGATTTCCTTTAGATTACACAGACCCACAAAGAATTCCAAAACAAATCCAATTTTGATAAACTCCCATATCTACTGGGTGAAATACCACAATGTGTCATCACAGCAGTAATATTTGTGACCTGTTGAAACAAGAAAAGGGCAACCAGTGAAGAACAAACACCATTGTAAATACAACCCATATTTACGTTTATTTTTTTGTACTTAACTATTTGCTCATTATTACAACACTGTATATAGACATAATATGACATTTGAAATGTCTTTATTCTTTTGGAAATTCTGTGAGTGTAATATTTACTGTTAATTTGTATTGTTTATTTCACTTTTGTTTATTATCTACTTCACTTGATTTGGCAATGTTAACATATGTTTTCCATGCCAATAAAGCGCTTGAATTGAATTGAGAGAGAGAGAGACAGAGAAAAATGTAGAGTGAACAGGGCACAGCTTTCTCCATTGGTAGCCTAGTCTATAGCCTGTAGAGTCTTTCAGGGCTGCAGGGAACACATCTGACTTAGGAGAAATGGAATCAGTGGGATTAGGCTGCCTTGTTGAGCTCAGAATGGATCCACACACACACACACGCACACACACACAGACACCATACCTATGAATGCTGTATCTTACCAACAACACTTGCCTTGCTTTTAACTGTCATATTATACCATCACTCCTTCCGTCCATTGCTCTAACAGTCATACCAGATCACTGTAGCACCCTCTACATCGTACTGTCAGCCTACCAGCCTCTACATCGTACTGTCAGCCTACCATCCTCTACATCGTCCTGTCAGCCTACCAGCCTCTACATCGTACTGTCAGCCTACCA
>NW_019942551.1:270916-283956 GCF_002910315.2 Salvelinus sp. IW2-2015 | reverse complement strand
CCTCTACATCGTACTGTCAGCCTACCATCCTCTACATCGTACTGTCAGCCTACCATCCTCTACTACTTACTGTCAGCCTACCATCCTCTACATCGTACTGTCAGCCTACCATCCTATACATCGTCCTGTCAGCCTACCATCCTCTACATCGTCCTGTCAGCAAACCAGCCTCATACATGCGTACTGTTCAGCCTAACCGATCCTCTACCACTTATTGTAGTCTACCACACCTCTACATGCATACTGTCAGCCTAACCAGTCCTCTACATCATACTATCCAGATCTACCAGCCTCTTGACATGCATACTGTCAGTCTAACCAGCCTCTACAATCGGTACTGATAAGCCTACCATGCATATAATCGGTGCTGTCAACCCTATAACCAATCCGAATCTACATCGTCCTGTCAGCCTAGCCAGGCCTCTACATCGTTCCTGTCAGCCTACCATCCTATACTCTGTCCTGTCAGCCTACCATATCGCTCTACATCGTCTGTCAGCCTACAGCCTCTACATCGTACTGTCAGGCCTACCAGCCTCTACAATCGTACGCCAACTACATCATCGCCTTACAGCTACCATCCCTTCTACTATCGTAACGTCCTTCAGCCTACCAGCCTCTACATCGTTACTGTCAGCCTACCATCCTATACAGCGTCCTGTCAGCCTACCATCCTCTACATCGTCCTGTCAGCCTACCAGCTCTACATCGTACTGTCAGTCCTAACCACCTCTACATCGTACTGTCAGCCATACCTTCCTATACATCGTCTGTACAGCCTATACCATCCTCTACATTCGTCTGTCAGCCTACCAGCCTTACATCTGTACTGTCAGCTACATCCTATACTCGTTATCCTGTCAGCCTACCATCCTCTACAATCGTCCTGTCAGCCTACCAGCCTCTTCGTACATCGTACTGTTCAGCCTACATCCTCTACAATCGTACTGTCAGCCTACCATCCTCTTACTACTTACTGTCAGCCAATCAGCATATACATCGTACTGTCAGCCTACCAGCCTCTACATCGTACTGTCAGTCTACCATCCTCTACATCATACTGTCAGCAATACCAGCCTCTACATCGTACTGTCAGCCTACCTACCCTACTACTTATGTAAGTCTACCACCCTCTACATCATACTGTCAGCCTACCATCCTCTACATCGTACTATCAGTCTACCAGCCTCTACATACATACTGTCAGTCTACCAGCCTCTACATCGTACTGTCAGCATACCACCCTCTACATCATACTGTCAGCATACCAGCCTCTACATCATACTGCTCAGCATACCAGCCTCTTACATCGTACTTGTCAGCTAAAGGCCTCTACATCATACTGTCAGTCTACAGCCCTCTACATGGTCTGTCAGCCTACCAGCCTCTACTCGTAACTATCAGTCTACCACCCTCTTACATCATACTGTCAGCAATACCACCCTCTACATTCATACTGTCAGTTCGCTACCAGCCTCTTTACATTCTACTGTCAGTCTACCACCATCTACATCTAACTGTCAGCCATACCACCTCTATCATCATACTGTCAAGTCTACCAGTCCTCTACATGTATACCTGTCATGTCTACCACCTCTACATTATAGTCTGTCAGTCTTACCAGCCTCTTAAATCATTACTGTCAGTCTACCAGACTCTACATCGTACTGTGCAGCCTACCGGCGCTCTAACATCGTCCTATCATCTAGCCACCTCTATCATCATACTGTCAGCACACCACCCTGCTAGCATTTCATTACTGTCAGTCTTACTACCTAGCCTCTACATTATACTGTCAGTCTACCAGCCTCTACATCGTACTGTCAGTCTACCAGCCTCTACATCATACTGCCAGTCTACCACCCTCTACATCATACTGTCAGCCTACCAGCCTCTACATCGTACTATCAGTCTACCCTCCTACATCACTTCTCCCCATCTTAGCTACTGTTGTTTCAACATGTTTTGACCATGACAGTTTACAATCCAGGGTTACTTCAAGCAGTTTAGTTACCTCAGCTTGCTCAATTTCCACATTATTAATTTCAATACGTATTTGTGGTTTAGGGTTTAGTGAATGATTTGTCCCAAATACAATGCTTTTAGTTGTAGAAATATTTAGGACTAACTTATTCCTTGCTACCCATTCCAAAACGAACTGCAGCTCTTTGTTAAGTTTTGCAGTCATTTCAGTCACTGTAGTAGCTGACGTGTATATTGTTAAGTCATCCGCATACATAGACACACTGGCTTTACTCAAAGCCAGTGGCATGTCGTTAGTAAAGATATAAAAAAGTAAAGGGCCTAAACAGCTGCCCTGGGTAATTCCTGATTATACCTGAATTATGTTGGAGAGGCTTCCGTTAAAGAACGCCCTCTGTGTTCTGTTAGACAGGTAACTCTTTATCCACAATAAAGGAGGGGATATGAAGGGGACAGCTGTGACTAACACATCAAACATCAGGCTTCTGCCCAGCTGCCCCCTAACTTGATTTGGCCAGGCGTCCCCAAACCAGGACTCTTCATGATGAGGCCTCATAACACACCAGTCTCTCTGTTTGATATGATGTGTTCCAAATAGCACCCTGTCGTCTATAATGTGCAATACTTTTGACCAGGTCCTGTAGTCATCTGGTCAAAAGTAGTGCACTACATAGGGATTAGGGTGTAATTTGGGAAGCACCCATAGAGATAAGCATACTCTGGTGTCCAGGGTGGGTCTGGTTATCATTGAGCTGGTACTAGCATGCTATTAGGTGATTATAGGGCAACTGCCAAGAAACATAACCTGGCTCTCTAGTACACCCATGCCAGCTCTCGAAAAAGCCATGATATTTTACAAAGGAAATAGCAGTGTGGGATGAGGGGCGATGATGTTTAATTCCATGAACAATGGATGCTAACTACCGTAGTCTGAATCATCCTGTAGTTTCAACTCCAGTGGTATACAGGCCATCAATGGTATTGATGGACTGTATAGAACTGTCTGTCTCAGTCTCAGCAATAATTATATAATACTATACTTAATGATGAATTATTCTGAAACACCTTTTTCCTCTGTTACTGAGACATGGATAAAGCAGAGTTGTTTCCATTCCTTTCTTATGAAAATGCTTATATTAAATGTCTTCCACCTTGGCACTMTAGAGAGATAAAGGGATGTTGTTATGCCCTTGTTCTGAGAGGTAAGCACACGGCTCTCTGATGCAAGTACTCCCTCCATACAAGAGAACCCTGTCAATGTAATTTTGTCCACAGAGAATGGAATTAAATAAATGTTGATAACTTTCTCATTATTGAATGTATGGAACTTTTAGGCAATTGACTTTTATGTTCACCATCAATAACAGCTAGGGTAATTTGATATTCCCTTTGAAAATAGAAATCACTGTGGACTGTCCAATGTTCTCTCATTTTATAACATAATAGTAAGCTCCTTGTCAATCTCTGAATATCTCTCAAGAACCTAATTGTGTCTATTCTAACCAAGTACGGTTGGTGCCTGCAGGGCAAAAAGCTAATTATAGGGTGGGTAGCGTACGTGCTTGATTCGAGCACCATTTAGAGGCCTTTCCAGAGGACCCTTCAATGGGTACATTTCATCCCACTCCCTGGAAGGGTCCCCTGGGCATGGTAAAGCAGACCCCCTGCCTCCTCCGTCATGAGCAAGGAGGTCTCTCTCTCTCTCTCTCTCTGAAGTGATCTCTTCAGGGTGTAAATCAATCTGCAGAGGCTAGCTGCAATAAATCACTTGCTTATTGAAAGACATGCCGAAGTAAATTACTTTCTGGGGTAGAGAGCACTACAACTTTAAACTCTGAATCTGTGTCCCAAATGATACTATATTGCCTACCTAGTGCACTATTTTTGAACTGATCCCTATGGGGAATAGGGTGCCATTTGGGAGAGACTGCAGAGCAATGAAGGATTACTGTTAGTTCACTTTAGGGTCATGGATGGAGCACTGCAGGTAAGTATAGCAAATGTTGTACAGAAAGGAATAGAGAGAAGATGACATAGAGCCGGTCCCACATGGCTTCCAGTTACCATTTCATCTGGCTCTGGGTAAGTAGAAAAAGGGCCCAAATCTCTCACTATCCTTTTAATGTTTGCAGATCTAAAGGGTCTGGATAGATATAATCAGTCTAGTGGATGAGCCTCCAACATATTGCTTCCACCTTACAGGTCTGTAAGCAATGAAGAGTTATGGCTAAAAGAAGGGTTAGGGAGAGAATAGGGACGAGCCCATATACTCATATTGCAGATAGTGAGGAGTGTGTCATTGACTTGTATAGGAGTTGAGTGGAGTAGTATTATTGTTGAATCATACTGACAGCCCTCTCATCCATGAGTGATGTAGTATTATTGTTGAATCATACTGACAGCCCTCTCATCCATGAGTGATGTAGTAGTCCATTTTGTGGAAGCATCAAATTAACTAGCGGACCAAGGGCTCAGGAAAATCTCTCATTCCATGGAAGATTGTATTGGTATGTTTTGCTATGATTAAGAAATTTTAAAAAAAAAATGCATTATGAAATCTCCAAACGCAGTCTAACGCTAGACATGCCCTCTCACATGGCCATCTTGCATGCACTAAGAGTAGTAAAAAGGTATTGTTTGAATCATACTGACAGCCTCTCATCGCATGAGTGATGTAGTAGTATTGTTTGAATCATACTGAGCAGCCCTCTCATCCATGAGTGATGTAGTGAGTATATGTTGAATCATACTGCAAGCCCTCCTCTCATCCATGAGGCGATGATTTAGTATGTAGTAATTGTGGTTGAATCATACTGACACAGTCCCTCTTCTCATCCATACGAGTATGATGTAAGTATAGTATTCCTGTTGAATGTCATATTGACAACACTCTCTATCCACATATGAAATCAGTTTGAATGTAGACAACTTTAACAACACTAACATTACATATCCTAAATTCATTGGGCCCTATATTTATTTC
The DNA here is from genome assembly GCF_002910315.2 of Salvelinus sp. IW2-2015. NCBI lineage: Eukaryota > Metazoa > Chordata > Actinopteri > Salmoniformes > Salmonidae > Salvelinus > Salvelinus sp. IW2-2015. The sequence continues at coordinate 278,990 of NW_019942551.1, read as the reverse complement.
TCATTCGAACTGAAAACAGGTTATTTTGATTATGAAGGACTGGAGAACAGGATTGATTGAGCGAACAGTGGAGCACTGGAGAACAGGATTGATTGAGCTGAACAGTGGAGACCTGGAGAGCAGGATTGATTGAAGCTGAACAGTGAGACTGGAGTGCAAGGGTTGAAATTGAGCCTGAACAGTGGAGACTGGAGAACAGGATTGATGAAGCTGAAGCAGTGGAGATGGAGAACAGGATTTGATTTGAGCTGAACATGTGGAGACTGAGTGCAGGGTGATATGAAGCTGAACAGTGGAGACTGGAGGCGCAGGGTTGATAGCATGCTGAAAGTGGAGACTGGAGAACAGGGTTGATTGAGCTGAACAGTGGAGACTGAGAACAGGATTGATTGAGGCTGAACCAGTCGGAGACTGGAGAACAGGGTTGTGAAAGCTGAACAGTGGATGACTGGAGAATCAGGATTGATTGAGCTGTACAGTGGAGAGTGGAGTGCAGGGTTGATTGAGCTGTAAGCAGGTGGAGACTGGAAGAACAAAGTTGATTAAGCTGAACAGTGAGACAGGAGAAATCAAAGTTGATTAAGCTGAACAGTGGAGACTGGAGTGCAGGGTTGATTGACGCTGGAACAGTGGGAAGTACGAGGCAAGGAACAAAGTTGAATTAAGCTGGCAACAGTTAGTGAGTACTTCGAGAGAACAAATCTTGGGATTGGAATGTCTGGGAGACGAGCTGTAGAGCTCTTGAGTGGCAGGTTGATGAGCTGAACCAGTGGAGACTGGAGTGCAGGGTTGTATGGAGGCTTGACCATGGAAAAGGCTGGCAGGATCCGCCTCGATCATCAGTTTCAATTCAGGGCAGGCCAAATCACTAAGGAGGTTTTAGCTTGAGTACTCTTGTAATTGATTTTGGTCTATTCAGAGCAGTTGGTTAGGCCTCGCAAATGCTCGAGTAACGGAGGTATACCGTGTGACACAAGCCGTACCAACCAACACAAAACACACACACACAACACACACACCACTATCGCAACACACACGCATCCAAAGTTCCAAGCGCAATCAACATCATTAGCACATCGTGCACACGCATATTCCAACACACCGCACAACACATCAATCCATTGATCCCACACATATCTACTTGCAACCACACATACAACCAACACGTGAACACGCACAAACGCGGGCACGGACGACATCGTCGCAACACGCACACACACACACACACGGAACACAACACTACAGCACAACCACTCTCCTTCAATGTGTTTCGGCAAATGTTTTCTTTCCATACGATCACACTTTGACAAATGTCTCTAAGGAAACGCCTGATCGAATAAACAAAGATAGTTCAATATTTATGAAAGCTTTTTAGCAGGGATGGTCGTCAGTAACGAGCCTCAGCGTTCAACCTTAATTAATTTAACACAAAGACTGGAGGAGAATATCAAAATCTAGTCTAAACATGTTGAAATGTCTTCTCTCTGAATTTTAATGGGGTTAAAATCCTATTGTCTGAATCAACACACAATAACCTGTTCTCTCTGTACAAGAACAATGTTCTCTCTCTCAAATTCAACAGATGGTCTTCAAAAGTATAAATCTGAATTGAAATAGGTACGCTGTTTCACAATTCTGCTACCTTTTTCCTTTAGCCAATTTAAACCGATCAGACAAAAGACCCTTAAGACTCACTTGAGTGGATATGTTGGAGGAAAAGCTGGTTTTTGAGAGAAAGAGAGAGGGAGAGGGAGTAGGCACTTGCGAGATACACTAAGAAGAGATTTCTCCCTTGATATCAGAGTTGAAGAACAAGCCTTGTATGTGATACCTTGCTCAGTGTTTGGCATAGATATGCGGCTCCAGCACTGTTGCTACAAATAAGACACCATGTCATTCCATCCGGTGGTGGTGGAATGGAGAATAACTGACAATGCAGGTGCAATATCTCAAAATAACATATTGTGTAGGGGCGGCAGGGCGCCTATCGGTTAGAGTGGCGAGCCAGGAACCGGAGGGTTGCTGGTATGAAATAATAGATGTCATTGCCTGCCATTGTGCCCTTGAGCAAGGCACTTAACCCCCCACAACAACTGCTCCCTGGGTGCACCTCTCCAAAAAAAAAATGATGTATGGATGTATGTATGGAATAATGGATGGATATCTTTTGGAGAGGTTGGGTTGAAAGCAGAAGTCAAAATTTGGTTGGACCTGGTGTGCAATTGACCAGTAAAGTGACCTTAATCTTAAAAGAAAACACCTCGAAAGAGCACGCCATCTCGTCTGCTCCAGTTTTACATCAACCAGGGCCTGTATTCATATTCATAGATCAGCACTCCTACTTTGAGACAACTACAGATGTTCCTCTAATTAAGGAGTCTCAACCAGAACATTTAGAATCACCTCAGGAATGACAGGACTGGTAATGACAGATTCACACAGGAATTTAAGGAGTCAATAGGATTAATTAAAATGAATGAATAGCGAGACTAAACCAACAGATGCCACCATTTTTGGCAGGCTGATTGACAGCTTTCTGGTCCATTTAAATTATTTTTATTTTTATATTTATTTATATATATCTTTACCTTAGTGTGTAAACATATCATGCGTCAATATCTTTTACTTAGTGTGTAAACACAACATCCATCAATATCTTTACCTTAGTGTGTAAACACAACATCCATCAATATCTTTACATTAGTATGTAAACACAACAATAGATCTGGTAGAAGAAAATACAAAGAAAAATCTAACCACTTTTTTTCTACCACCATCTTTGTAATGCAAGAGAAAGGTCACAGTTATAGCCATCACTCTGGTTGTAATTACAATAGTGTCCACAAGATGGCAGCAGTTAATGTGCACTGGATAACTTGATGGATAACTTGAATTATTAGTGAACTACAAGACTTTTAGTGTGAAGTCCTCAGATACATTTTGGAAAATCGTGAAAGAGACATTCGCATTCATATTAKATTTTTTTGCAAGAATTTCGTCAAATCTGTATCCTTGGACTTTTCAATTATTATTAGCCATATTGTAAGTTCAACATTTGCAAAATAACCAGTTTTCAAAACATCATAACTCTGAATATCCTTATAATTTCTGTCCAAAATGAAAAGGCATGCTGTCATACAAGGTTAGTAGATACATTTTACGACATATACATGGTTTCCGGGTAATCCCGTAAAGCCCAGCGCATTGGCTATCTAGCTAGCTTTGTTTGACCCAGATTGGTGATTATTTGACAAAGATACAGTCATTCAAGTGATGACCGCCCGCGTCATCGGTGTGCCATGAAGGTGTCGCAATCTGACCAAATATGGTGTCCTATAGCATATACTACACCCCTAATGATATCGTGAAGTCTTGTTACCTTCTAGGATCTCTGAGGAATACATACGAACGTGATTTGACGCGTTAAAACAAAGTTTAGGGTGAGATTTTCACTGATTCCTTTCTTTGCAAATTGAAATACAAAATCGAAATACAAAATCGATCGTGCGTGCTATATGGACCTTTTAAGGATATGAAAAATAATTTTATCTAACAAAACGACACGTCATGTTATCTCTGGGACCCTTTGGATGATAAATCAGAGCAAGATTTCAGAATGTAAGTACACATTTCACGTTCAGAGGTGAATTTATCAAACCTATCGCGGTGAAAAAAAGTGTTTTGTTGCTCTCCTCAAACAATAGCATGGAATTTCTTCGCAGGAATAGCTACTGTAAATTGGACAGTGCAGGTAGCCGGGGCGACAGGTAGCCTAGTGGTTAGAGTGTTGGACTAGTAACCGAAAGGTTGCAAGATTGAATCCCCGAGCCAACAAGATAAAAGTGTGTTGTTCTGCCGGCAGTTAACCCACTGTTCCTAGGCTGTCATTGAAAATAAGAATTTGTTGTTAACTGACTCGCCTAGATAAATAAATCCTTTCTGGTACAAGTGGGACGCTAGCGTCCACAGCCAGTGAAATTGCAGGGTGACAAATTCAAAACAACAGAAATCCCATAATTAAAATTCCTCACACATACAAGTATTATACACCATTTTAAAGATAAACTTCTTGTAAATCTAACCACAGTGTCCGATTTCGAATAGGCTTTACGGGGAAAGCACACCAAACGATTATGTTAGGTCAGCGCCTAGTCACAGAAAACCATACAGCCATTTTCCAGCCAAGGAGAGGGCTCACAAAAGTCAGAAATAGCGAAATAGCGATTAAATGATGATGATCTTCATCAGATGGCACTCAAAGGACTTCATGTTACACAATAAATGTGTGTTTTGTTTGATAAAGTTAATCTTTATGTCCAAAATCCTAATTTGAAATTGGTGTGTTATGTTCAGAAATGCATTGTCTCAAACAAGCATCCGGTGAAAGTCCAGAGAGCCACATCAAATTACAGAAATACTCATCATAAACATTGATAAAAGATACAAGTGTTAAACATACGAATAAAGATAAACTTCTCTTTAATGCAACCGCTGTCAGATTTCAAAAAGGCTTTACGGCGAAAGCACACTTTGCGATTATGTTAGGTCAGCGCCTAACCGCAGAAAACCATACAGCCATTTTCATTCCAAGGAAAGGTGTCACAAATGTCAGAAATAGCATTAAAATTAATCACTTACCTTTGATGATCTTTATCTGGTGGCACTCCCAGGTCTCCATGTTAGACAATAAATGTTAGTTTTGTTCGATAATATCCCTCTTTATGACCAAAAACCTCCTTTTTGTTCGCACGTTTAGTCCAGTAATCCGAATGCACAAGGCGCGGGCACTAAGTCCAGACGAAAAGTCAACAAAAAGTACAATAAAAGTTAGTAGAAACAAGTCAAACGATGTTTAAAATCAAACCTCAGGTTGTTTTTGTCATAAATAATCAATACTACTTCAACCGGACAAAAGCTTCGTCAATAAAAAAGGAGAAACAAGAAAGGTGCGTTCACGATTACGGGCAGGACTCATGGCTGGAAATTTCCACTGTCCTCTCATTTAAAGTGCTGTATCTCCCTAATTTTTCAGAGTAAAAGCCTGAAACAATGCCTAAAGACTGGCCACATGTAGAGGAAGCCATAGATATCGTGAACTGGGTCCTAAGTCTTTGTATGCTGGATAGGCTTTCAATGGAAAAACAGCTTTTCAAAATACTAGTACTTCCTGGTTGGATTTTCCTCAGATTTTTGCCTGCCATATCATTATACTCATTATACTCGTAGATATTATTTTAACAGTTTTGGAAACTAGAGTGTTATAGTACTAATTAATATGCATATCCTAGCTTCTGGGCCTGAGTAGCAGGCAGTTTAATTTGGGCACGCTTTTCATCCAAAATTCCGAATGCTGCCCCCTACCCTAGTGAAGTTAAATAAAGGTAACAAGAATTTCATCTTTCAGCCGATATAAGACACTTATAATAACCGACATTTGTTGTTTCTCTAAAATCTGCGATCTTGACATATATATTAGATTTCTATACACACTGTTTACCCTCAGGCCCTACAGTACTAAATCCATGTGTATGTGTGTGTATAGCGCATATGTTATCGTGTGTGTGTGTATATGCATGTGTCTGTGACTATGTTTGTGTTGCTTCACAGTCCCCGCTGTTCCTTCATGTGTTTTATCTGTTTTTTTCAATCTAATTTTACTGCTTGCATCAGTTACTTTATGTAGCATAGAGTTCCATGTAGTCACGGCTCTATGTAGGACTGTGTGCCTCCCATAGTCTATTCTGTACTTGGGGACAGTGAAGAGACCTCTTGTGGCATGTCTTGTGGGGTATGCATGGGTGTCCGAGCTGTGTGCCAGTAGTTCAGACAGACAGCTCGGTGCATTCAACATGTCAATACCTCTCCTAAATACCAATAGTGATGATGTCAATCTCTCCTCCACTTTGAACCAGGAGAGATTGACATGCATATTATTAAAATTAGCCTTCTGTGTATATCCAGGGGCCAGCCGTGCTGCGCTGTTCTGATCCAATTGCAATTTGCAGTCCTTTTTTGTGGCACCTGACCACACAACTGAACAGTAGTCAAGGTGCGACAAAACTAGGGCCTGAAGGACCTGCCTTGTTGATAGTGTTGTTAAAAAGGCAGAACAGCACTTTATTATGGGCATACTTCTCCCCATCTTAGCTACTGTTGTATCAATATGTTTTGACCATGACGGTTTACAATCCAGGGTTACTCCAAGCAGTTTAGTCATCTCAAATTGCTCAATTTCCACATTATTCAATACAAGATTTAGTTGAGGTTTAGGGTTTAGTGAATGATTTGTCCCAAATACAATGCTTTTAGTTTTAGAAATATTTAGGTCTAACTTATTCCTTGCCTCCCACTGTTGGAGCTAGGAACATCTGCACGCGAACAACACAATTTGATTTGATTTTTCCGGGGAATGTTCAGTGACCTTGACTGGGGAAACTGTGGACCTGAGGGTTTTGTTGAAAGTAAATAGAACATGAAAGCTTTTGTTCGATTCTAGACCATCTTATGATCACTTTATGGTCTTTGACTAAAATGTGGTGGTATCTTTGTGAGCATGCAAGCGCGCACATGCGCACGCACACACACACACACCACACACACACCACTACCACCACACAACACACACACACACACACAACACACACCACACACACACACACACACACACACACACAACACACACCACACACACACAGAGTCAGACTGACTTTGATTGTGCAAGTCTGACTCTGATTCCTTAAGTCTGACTCTGATTCTGGGTTAATAGGGGTGGCAGGTAGCCTAGTGGTTAGAGCGTTGGCCCAGTACCTGCAAGGTTGCTAAATCGAATCCCTGAGCTTACAAGGTAAAAATCTGTCATTCTCCCCCTGAACAAGGCAGTTAACCCACTGTTCCTATGCCATCATTGTAATCTTCAGTCTTAACTGACTTGCCTAGTCAATTAAAAATAGTTTGGAGGTTGGAACTGGAAAGAGCAAATAAAAATAACATTTAATTTGGCTTCTCTCTTGACTGCTGTCCTGCTGTCTTGGTTGACACGGACGACTGCCTGCAGTCAGAGGCAGCAAAGCTAGGAGTCAGACATCATTTTCTCAGCTGCCTGGTCATGCAAGCACTAAGACATACCATTCAGTTAGCCAGGGAGTTTTGCCCAAGCAACCCTAGCTCAGGCTCAGACACCGACTAGAAAGGCTTTATACCCCAACGACCATATTGATGAGCAATTAACTACCGAGGTGGAATGACAGCCATGAGAGCCAGTGGAGCCTGTAAGTCCCTCTAACACGGAAACTAGCCATCTCTGTCACCAGTTAAAGAGCATTTGTCACTGAGGTGTGGGAGGAGGAGGGTGAGAGGAGGAGGACGAGGGGGAGAGGAGGACGAGAGTGAGGAAGAGGAGGGTGAGAGGAAGAGGGTGAGAGGAAGCGGGTGAGAGGAGGAGGAGAGTGAGGAGGAGGGTGAGAGGATTATAAGTGTTAGAGTAGGAGGAGGGTGAGAAGAGGAGGAGGTAGAGGAGGGTGAGAGGAGGATGAGGGTTAGAGTAGGAAGGAAGTAGAGGAGGGTGAGAGAGGATGAGGGTTAGAGTTGGATGAGGGTGAGAGGGGGAGGAGATAGAGGAGGGTGAGGGTTAGAGGAGGAGGAGGTGAGAGGGGGAGGAGATAGAGGGGGTGAGGGTTAGAGGAGGAGGGAGAGGGTGAGAGGACGAGGAGGTAGAGGAGGGTTAGAGGAGGAGGGTGAGAGGACGAGGAGGTAAGAGGAGGGGAGAGGAGGAGGACAGTGCGAGGAGGAGGAGGTAGAGGAGAGGGAGAGAGTGGAGGAGGAGGGGTGGAGGACAAGTAGGGGGAGGGGGGAGATGAGGATGAGGGTTAGAGTAGGAGGAGGGTGAGAGGGGGAGGAGATAGAGAGGGTGAGGGTTAGAGGAGGAGGGAGAGGGTGAGAGGAGCAGAGGAGAGAGGAGGGTTAGAGGAGGAGGGTGAGAGGACGAGGAGGTAGAGGAGGGGGAGAGGAGGAGGAACAGTGCGAGGAGGTAGAGGAGGGGAGAGGAGGGGGAGGAGAGGGGTGGAGGACAAGTAGG
>NW_019942551.1:253261-269380 GCF_002910315.2 Salvelinus sp. IW2-2015 | reverse complement strand
TGAGGACGAGGAGGTAGAGGAGGGTTAGAGGAGGAGGGTGAGAGGACGAGGAGGTAGAGGAGGGGGAGAGGAGGAGGACAGTGCGAGGAGGAGGAGGTAGAGGAGAGGAGAGGAGGTGGAGGAGGAGGGGTGGAGGACAAGTAGGGGGAGGAGGGGAGATGAGGATGAGGGTTAGAGTAGGAGGAGGGTGAGAGGGGAGGAGATAGAGGAGGGTGAGGGTTAGAGGAGGAGGAGAGGTGAGAGGACGAGGAGGTAGAGGAGGTTGAGAGGAGGAGGTGAGAGGACGAGGAGGTAGAGGAGGGGAGAGGAGGAGGACAGTGCGAGGAGGTAGAGGAGAGGGAGAGGAGGGGAGGAGGAGGGTGGAGGACAAGTAGGGGGAGGAGGGGAGAGGAGGAGGAGTTTGAGGGTAGGAGGAGGTGAGCTGAGAAGAGGAGGATGAGAGGAGGAGGGTGAGAGGAGGTAAGGGGAGAGGAGGAGGAGAGTAGAGGGGTGAGAGGAGGGGTGGTGAGTAGAGGAGGTGGGAGGGGGATGGTGAGAGAGGAGGGTGAGTGGAGGTGGACGGGGAGGAGGGTGGAGGAGGGGGGGTGAGAGGAGGAGGTAGAGTAGGGTGAGAGTAGGAGGATAGAGGAGTGAGAGGAAAGAGGAGGAGGTGAGAGGAGGAGGAAGTGAGAGGAGGAGGAGGAGGAACGAAGGAGGTGAGAGAGGTGTGAGAAGTGGAGGAGGTGAGAGAGGGAGAGGGTGAGATATGGATGAGTAGAGCAGGGTGAGATGAGGAGGTACATGAAGGTGAGAGGATGGGAAGAGGTAGAGAAGGGTGAGAGAAGGGTGAGAGAAGGAGAAGGAGGGTGAGAGGAGGAGGAGGGTGAGTGGAGGAGGGGAGAGAAGGGGTGGAGAAGAGAGAGAGTAGGTGAGAGGGAGAGTAGGGTGAGAGGTGGGGGGATGAAGAAGAGGAGGAGGTTGAGGAGAAGTTAGAGGAGGAGAGAGGAGGAGGAGGGGTGAGCGAAGGTAGAGGATGGTGAGAGGAGGAGGAGAAGATAAAGGAGGAGGTAGAGGAGAGGTTGAGAGTAGTATAGTGAGAGTAGGATGTGGGTGAGAGGAGGAGGTGAGAGATGATGTAATGGAGGGTGAGAGGGGATGAGGTAGAGGAGGGTGAGATGAGGAGGTAGAGGAAGGGAAGAGGATGGGGAGGAGGTAGAGAAGGGTGAGAGGACGGGGATGAGGTAGAGGATGGTGAGTGGAGGAGGTAGAGGAAGGGGAGAAGATGGGGAGGTAGAGAAGGGTGAGAGAGCGGGGAAGAGGTAGAGGAGGGTGAGAGGAGGGGATGAGGTAGAGGAGGTAGGATGAGGATGGTGAGAGAGGAGGAGAGAGGAGTAGGCGGTAGAAATGATGGTGAGAGGAAGATGGGAGAGGTAGAGGGTGAGAGTGGAGTTTGAGGTAGAGGAGGGTGGAGGAGGATGGTGAGAGAAGAGGGGAGGAGGAGGAGGGGGAGGAGAAAGTCAGAGAAGGGGAGAGGAGGAGGAGGGTGAGAAGAGGTAGAGGAGGGTGAGAGAAGGAGGGTGAGATGAAGAGGGTGAGAGGAGGAGGAGAGTGAGGAGGAGGTAGAGGAACATTCATAGCGTAATCTCTTTCATAGCGTAATATAATGTGGGGATATTATGAGAGACATTCAGCCAGATAAATAGTCCACTCCGGCCGACAACATATCTCCAATTCATTAACTGAATATGCTGGTTTACTGGGTCAAAATCAATGCGAGTCATATACAGGCGCAGATATGCCTGATACATACAGCTTTCTCTGTCAAGAAATTGGCCAAGCAGTATATTTACTGATTTAATCATTCATTCAATGGGTGCAAGGTTGGAATCGATGTGGACAGATGTAATACATTTGTCTGATTTGAGAGTACTACTATACTGTTTTGATCTGGGGTACAGGGGGATAGACAGATAGATAGATAGATAGATAGATAGATAGATAGATAGATAGATAGATAGATAGATAGATAGATAGATAGATAGATAGATAGATAGATAGATAGANAGATAGATAGATAGATAGATAGATAGATAGATAGATAGATAGATAGATAGATAGATAGATAGATAGATAGATAGATAGATAGATAGATAGATAGATAGTGTCATAACTCTCCTGTGATGATCTGAAGGATCAGGTTACAGTGGGTCCGCTCTAAAGCTCTCTCTGCTGTTTTGTGACGGTCATAATACGCTGCCTCTATGCTCTATAGTGTTCGAGGTTGGGATGTAAAATGTGGAACACAGAGAGACCCTTGGACATCAAAAGTTTGAATAATTAAACAATATTTATATTTTTGAGAATCACACTTAAGGAATAGTCATGACAAGTGTGTTGGTGATCTCATGGAGGACAGGAAACACTCATTACTGTGTCTTTGGTTGTGTACACTTCTTAATTATGGGGTTTACAACTAAATATTGGAAACGTATGTGATTAAACATGGAACTATTTGTGAAAAGATGTAATGTGATGTTAACCTTCTAGATGAGAAAATATGGGTTTTAATATAAAACTTACCAAGTCAGTGGCCACGCCCACGTGAGCATAGATATTACGTCGGTGTCATGGCCCACCCTTTTCTCAGAAGTGTATAAAACCCACTCCTGATGAAACTTACATTAGACTAGAAAACATGGACCTGACGCTACATGTTGAAACGGTTAAGAACTACAACTCTATGGGCCCAGGAGACCAGACAGCATGTATTGTTGGCCACACGGCTGGAAATGGTTCAACTCTGAAACTATCGATCCCTACAGAATAAGAGCAAATCCTAGATGTAGAATCCTCCTTGCTGTTTGTTGATGTAGAATTACTCGTCTGCAGCTGGAAATTACGTGTCTAGTAATTATTGCAATTTTCAACTGCGTGTAGTGAATCCATTTAGTCTTTTCCGCTCTTTTATCTGTCCCTACCCCTTTCCATTGTCTACCAAGCTGTCATACCGGTTTAGCCCACTAGGGACTTATCAATGCATCGTGTTAGTAACCAATATCTACTGTTTGTTTGTTATGTATTTCTGTGATTATTTAGTTAGTAAATAAATAATTAAGCCAATTTGTACATCGCTGATTCATCATTTAGGCTAGGGTTTGTGCAGATATCCAAGGGTTTGTGACGTTTGGTAATGAGAAATTATGAGGTAATAACGATACATTAATAGAAGACTAATCGATAAGATATGAAAATATCTGAACAGTCGATTCGGGAAATAGAGACTCCATAAACATTTTCCTGTGGTGCCCCGACTTCTTAGTTAATTAAAGTTTACATGATTAGTTTAATCACGTAATAATAATTACACAGAGAATTGATTTGATAATACAACAGTCTTCATATTAATGAATAGTCACAGGCATGACAATAGATAGGCCATGACTCAGATTCGAAGCTCACATAGAGACTTCTGTTTTCTCTAGGGATCCAGATGTCAGTGGATGCATCTGAAATGGCACCCTGTTCCCTACATAGTCAACTACTTTTGAGCAGTGCCCTATGGGAGATGAGGGCATGGTAAAAGGGAGAAAGAATGAGGTAAGGTAAGGAGTGAAGCAGAGCGGAGGGCCAGGTAGGGTTAAGGTAGGATATGGTGGGTTTGGATAGTTCAGGGAATAGAGGGCATGTTAGAGAGGAATGTGGTAAGGTACTGAGTGGAGCAGTGGTGTAGTTGGTGATAAACGCACATAAACATCATTTATGCCCAAAACAAATTCAACCCATGAGCGTTTACATCTCCTTTGCGTAAAAATCATTGAAAGTATAGAGAGCGTTACTTTACTCCCCTCGAACGGTGATCAGCGTTAACCCAACTATTTTTTACTAGTAAATCACATGTAGCAGCATACCACCCTGCATCCCACTGCTGGCTTGCTTCTGAAGCTAAGCAGGTTTGGTCCTGGTCAGTCCCTGGATGGGAGACCACATGCTGCTGGAAGTGGTGTTGGAGGGCCAGTAAGAGGCACTCTTTCCTCTGGTCAAAATAATGTGAACCCTACCCTGTGTAGGATGCTGTCTTTTAGATGGGATGTTAAACGGGTGTCCTGACTCTCTGAGGTCATTAAAGATCCCATAGAACTTATTGTAAGATTAGGGGTGTTAACCCTGGTGTTATTGCTAAATTCCCAAGCTGTCCCTCATACCATCGCGGTCACCTAATCATCCCCAGCTTATAATTGCCTCATTCATCCCCCTCCTCTCCCCTGTAACTATTCTCCAGGTTTATTCCCTCCTCTCCCCTGTAACTATTCTCCAGGTTAATCCCCCTCCTCTCCCCTGTAACTATTCTCCAGGTTTCCCCCTCCTCTCCCCTGTAACTATTCTCCTCAAGGTTGTTGCTGTAAATGAGAATGTTTCTCAGTCAACTTACCTGGTAAAATATATTTGTTTAAATAAGGTAGGAATACCTCCAGCCATCCAGGGTAGGAAGCCATATGGCCTAGTGTAGTGGTGTAATAAGCTAGTCCACCTGTATTATTCTAAAGCTGCTTAGCCCACCGTCAGCATGTACAAACAAGCTCCTTGTATTTGGCAGAGAACAAATTAAAATGATTTGATCGAAATAACATGTTATTTGCTGTGTGTCCATCTACTGAAATTGGGGTTAGTGGTGTTGAGTGCTTTAATGTCAGAACGGTTCTGGTAAATTGCAAGAGGGTGTTTGTTCCTGTACTAATTTACTCTTTCTCTCTCTCCCTTCCTTTCCCATACTGTTCCTTTCTTCTTAATGGATGTGGAAAAAGGTAAGATCACTTCTATTTTGTTGTTGCAATTTTGTTCAGCAAGCAAGTTCCAAAGAGGATCGGAGGGAGTTTAGAGCTAATAAACTTGGATAAGCACTTTTTAAAGTCATTAGCAAAGCCCTTCAATTGAGTTCGTAATTAAACAAGCTTGTGGCATATATCAAATTTATGAAGCAATGCTAAGAGAATATAACACACATACACGCACTCGAGCGAGCATACGTAAGCAAGCTCTCTCTCTCTCTCTCTCTCTCTCTCTCTCTCTCTCTCCTCTCTCTCTCTCTCTCTCTTTCTCTCTCTCTCTAATTCCATTTAAGGGCTTTATTGTCATGGGAAACATATGTTAACATTGTCAAAGCAAGTGAAGTAGAAAAGTGAAACAAACAATACAAATTAACAGTAAACATTACACTCACAAAAGTTCCAAAAGAATAAAGACATTTCAAGTGTCATATTATGTCTATATACAGTGTTGTAACGATGTGCAAATAGTTAAAGTATAAAAGGGAAAATAAATAAACATAAATATAGGTTCTATTTACAATGGTGTTTGTTCTTCACTGGTTCCCCTTGTCTTGTGGCAAGAGGTCACAAGTCTTGCTGCTGGGATGGCACACTGTGGTATTTCACCCAGTAGATATTGGGTTTGTTTTCAAATTCTTTGTGGATCTGTGTAATCTAAAGGAAATATGTGTCTCTAATATGGTCATACATTTGGCTGGAGGTTAGGAAGTGCAGCTCAGTTTCCACCTCACTTTGTGGGCAGTGTCTTCTCTTGAGAGCCAGGTCTGCCTACGGCCTTTCTCAATAGCAGGGCTATGCTCACTGAGTCTGCACATAGTCAAAGTTTTCCTTAAGTTTGGTTCACAGTGGTAAGGCATTCTGCCACTTTATACTCTCTGTTTGGGGCCAAATAGCATTCTAGTTTGCTCTGTTTTTCTGTTAAGTCTTTCCAATGTGTCAAGTAATTTTCTCTTTGTTTTCTCAAGATTTGGTTGGGACTAATTGTGTTGCTGTCCTGGGGCTCTGTGGTATCTGTTTGTGTTTGTGAACAGAGCACCAGGACCGGCTTGCTTTTCCAGGTTAATCTTTCTGTAGGTGATGGCTTTGTTATGGAAGGTTTGAGAATCGCTTCCTTTTAGGTGGTTGTAGAATTGAATGGCTCTTTTCAAGATTTTGATCATTAGCGGGTATCAGCCTAATTCTGCTCTGCATGCATTATTTGGTATTTTACGTTGTGCCCAGAGGATATTTTTGCAGAATTCTCAATTTCGTTTTGGTTGTAAATTCTTGGTTGGTGAGCGGACCCCAGACCTCACAACCATAAAGGGCAATGGCTTCTATAATTGATTCAAGTATTTTTAGCCAGATCGTAATTGGTATGTCCTTTTGATGGCATAGAAGGACCTTGTTGCCTTGTCTCTCAGCTTTGACGCTAATGCTTCTACATCTGTATTGCTTGCTGTTTATTGTTTTAGGCTGGGTTTCTGCGTAGTACTTTGTGACATCGGCTGATGTAAAAAGGGCTTTATAAATACATTGATTGATTGATCATGTTTAGGCTGAGGTATGTATAGCTTTTTTGTGTGCTCTAGGACAACAGTGTCTAGATGGAATTCGCATTTGTGGTCCTGGTAACTGGACCTTTTTGGAACACCATTATTTTTGTTTTACTGAGATTTACTGTCAGGGCCCAGGTGACAGAATATGTGCAGAGGATCTAGGTGGTGCTGTAGGCCGTCCTTGGTTGGGGACAGAAGCACCAGATCATAGGCTCTACTGTAAGTCGCTCTGGATAAGAGCGTCTGCTCTTGGCCGGTAGGGATATCCTTGTCTCAGTATGTAAAAATGTAATAAAATGTATGCACTCTACTGTAAGTCGCTCTGGATAAGAGCGTCTGCTAAATGACTAAAATGTAATGTAAAATGTAAATAGGCAAACAGTAGACATTTGACTCCAGATTCAGGTGCTGAGTCCAGGTGCTGCAGACTGTTCTAGTGCCCTCGCCAATTCGTTGATGTATATACATTGGGGGAGAACAAGTATTTGATACACTGCCGATTTTGCAGGTTTTCCTACTTACAAAGCATGTAGAGTTCTGTAATTTTTTTATCATAGGTACACTTCCACTGTGAGAGACGGAATCTAAAACAAAAATGCAGAAAATCACATTGTATGATTTTTAAGTAATTAATTTGCATTTTATTGCATGACATAAGTATTTGATCACTTACCAACCAGTACGAATTCCTGCTCTCACAGACCTGTTAGCCCTCCTTTCTCCACTCATTACCTGTATTAACTGCACCTGTTTGAACTCGTTACCTGTATAAAAGACACCTGTCCACACACTCAATCAAACAGACTCCAAACTCTCCACAATGGCCAAAACCAGAGAGCTGTGTAAGGACATCAGGGATAAAATTGTAGACCTGCACAAGGCAGGGATGGGCTACAGGACAATAGGCAAGCAGCTTGGTGAGAAGGCAACAACTGTTGAAGTCTCATGCCAAATTGAGTAAAACATTTTTGGGGAAATGAACAAAGCATCATAACACTTTGCCTTTGTTTTGGTTTGTTTGTTTGTCAATGAAGGTATGCAGGGTACTGTAATTTGGTAAAAAGCCAATTTGACATTTGCTTAGTACATTGTTTTCACTGAAGAAATGTACGAGTCTGCTGAACCTCATAAAGATCGAACCCCTTTTTTAAATTTCCACCTAAAATGACATACCCAAATCTAACTGCCTGTAGCTCAGGACTTGAAGCAAGGATATGCATATGCTTGATACCATTTGAAAGGAAACACTTTGAAGTTTGTGGAAATGTGAAATGAATGTAGGAGAATTTAAGACATTACATCCCGTAAAATATATTAAAAAAAAAAAAAATCCATGCATTTTTTTGTATCTTTTTTTTTGTACCATCATATTTGAAATTCAAGAGATAGGCCATAATATCTTATTCCAGCCCAGACGCAATTTAGATTTTGGCCACTAGATGGCAGCAGTGTATGTGCAACGTTTTAGACTAATCCAATGAACCGTTGCATTTCTGTTCCAATTGTTTTTTCAAGACTGGCCAAATGTGCCTAATTGGTTTATTTATAACTTTTCAAGTTCATAACTGTGCACTCTCCTCAAACAATAGCATGGTATTATTTCACTGTAATAGCTATTGTAAATTGGACAGTGCAGTGAGATTAACAAGAATGTAAGATTTCTGTCAATATCAGATATGTTTATGTCCTGGGAAATGTAACCTCATGCTAATCGCATTAGCCTACGTTAGCACACCGTCCCGAGTGGGACCCACCGATCCTGTAGAGGATATTAATGATAATGCAAAGGATTTTCCCAAGGTTGCTGTTGATGCATATCCCACAGTAGTTATTGGGGTCAAATTTGTCTCCACTTTTGTGGATTGGGGTGATCAACACTTGGTTCCAAATTTTGGGGAAGATGCCAGAGCTGAGGATGATGTTACAGTGTTTAACTTCTTACGGATCATTGGGACGCTACCGTCCCACCTGGCCAACATCCGGTGAAATTGCAGAGCTCCAAATTGAAATTAAAGAATTGTAAAATTAAACATTCATGAAAATACAAGTGTCATACATAATTTAAAAGATGACCTTCTTGTTAATCCAGCCGCGTTGTCAGATTTCAAAAAGGCTTTACGGCGAAAGCACACAATGAAATTATCTGAGGACAGCGCCCCGCACACAAAAGCATTACATGCATTTTCCAACCAAGCAGATGCGTCACGAAAGTCAGAAAGAGCGATAAAATAAATCACTTACCTTTGACGATCTTCATCTGGTTGCAATCACAACGGTCCCAGCTACATAACAAATTGTCCTTTTGTTCGATAAAGTCCTTCTTTATATCCCAAAAAAGTCAGTTTCATTGGCGCGCTAGACACCGGTTTCCCTCGTTCAAAATGCATACAAATGAATCCCGTAAGTTACCAATAAACATCTTCCAAAAATATCAAACAGCGTTCCTAATCAATCCTCAGGTACCCTATTATGTAAATAAACGATACAATTTAAGATTGAGAATACCGGAGACCATTACCGGGGATAAATAAAGAAGTACACGCACTCACCGGAACGCGCTACAAACACTACAGCCAAAATGGGAGGCACTTTGAAAAACTACAAATTCTAGCTAATTTTTCCAAAAACAAGCCTGAAACTCTTTCTAAAGACTGTTGACATCCAGCGGAAGCCCTAGGAACTGCAACCTGGGAGGACTTCCTTTTATATTTTCATTCCCAGCCATTGTAATCAGAGGTGAGCTGAAAAAAATACATTCTGGATGGATTGTCCTTGGGTTTTGGCCTGCCATATCAGTTCTGTTATACTCACACACATTTTAACAGTTTTGGAAACTATAGAGTGTGTTCAATCCAATACTACCAATTATATGCATATCGTAGCTTCTGGGCCTGAGTAACAGGCAGTTTACTTTGGGCACCTCCTTCATCCAAACTTCCGAATACTGCCCCCTAGCCTGAAGCCAATTGGAATTTGTGGTCTGTATATTTTATCAATTCATTTTGCATACCATCAACCCCACTGGCCTTTTTGGGGTCTCTCATTCTCTTTCTCTCTCTCTCTCTGCCTCTCTCTCTGTCTCTTTCTCTCACTCCATTTCACTCTCTGTTAAACACACATGCTGAGAAAAGCTTGCGAGGTAGAGAGGACTTTCTCCTTCTTTGTGAGCTGCTGTTGTGGGCTACACGAAGAATAATGAAAGCCACGTTTTTATTCTCCAATAGCTTTTAGACTATTTTACCAGTTTATCTATATTTTAAAGCTGACCAGGGAGGAAGTAATTGCCACAGACTGTAGATAGAGTTTGTATCTTTCTCTCTAGCTTGTGTTTCATCTGTTACTGTTTTGAAACACACATTCAGGTAGGTAGGAGGACAGCCTGAATAGTTCACTGCTGACACAATCAGGACCCTCTGTGTGTGTTTGCCTGTTGACTATTTGTTTGCTGAATCAAACCATATTGATCGCAGAGAATATTTAATAATGGGCTGAAAATAGTTGTATTTTGTAGTTTATTAGAAATACCAACTTTTCAAATGCTCAATGTATTTAAATATAGTTTATATAATATCGTTTTTATAATAAAGTTTATATAGAGTTTCAACTAAAATGCAACTAATAATCTTTGATAGTCAAATACAGGTCTGAGAAAACAAATAATATTTGAAAGTATTTTGAATACRTGTCAGAAAACCAAATAATATTTCAAGGTGTTGAATATCGAAAGTTATTTGAAAACAGAAAATATATATTTCTTTGATGACATCCAAATATTTGATAAAGAACCACAAACTACAACAGTTAGTTGAGTTATTCTAAATATCTGAGCATTAGCACATGGTTTGGAGGCTAGACTGGGACTAGGAGCCTCCTGCACATTTTCTGGGGACTGGGACTAGGAGCCTCCTGCATGTTTTCTGGGGACTGGGACTATGAGCCTCCTGCATGTTTTCTGGGGACCGGGACTATGAGCCTCCTGCATGTTTTCTGGGGACCGGGACTATGAGCCTCCTGCATGTTTTCTGTGGACTCGGACTTGAGCCTCCTGCATGTTTTCTGTGGGACGGATTGAGCCTCCTGCATGTTTTCTGGGGACCGGACCTATGAGCCTCCTGCATGTTTTCTGGGGACCGGGACTATGAGCCTCCTGCATGTTTTCTAGGAACTGGGACACCAGCCACAACCGACCAACCCTGGATAAAGAGACAAACAAAATCACCGGGAGGGACAGAGGTGTCAGCGGCAGGAGCCACCAGCTGCAGTCCCCAAATAGCCTATTAATCATTGTAAACTAATTTAAAGGACTGAATGCATATGCTGATGTCATTGAGGTAGCGATTAGCTTAATAATGCGTAAAACTGTTGAATCATCGATTTTCTCTTTTCATTCAATGTGAAAGGTTTTAATTGGATCAACGTTTGGCTCCTGGCTGTGGATGTATCAATTAGCATGTGTCAACAGGGGAGTTTTATGGAAGAATAAAATATTTAATATGACCCAAAAACTTTTTCTATGATATAGTAGAATGTCTGTGTAGCTTGGACTAATTTCCTAACAAATGCCAGTGAAAAATGTAAAAATTGAAGAATAACATTTTCATAATAGGCTGCATTCCAAATTCCGTGTCGCTTTGTTTTGGATTATACTCATCATTTAAGCTGTGTAAATAAGGAAGTGGGGTTTTAAGAACTGTTTTAGGCTTGGAGTTGGTTTTGAGGCCTCTGTCTCTGAGACCTTAGAAGGGGCTGAAGGCTCAACCCTAACATTACATCTCCATATATAGTCAGGCAGCCTCACCACTAACTGAGGGCAGACTGGATGTCTGGCTGGAGGATAGGCGTGGCTCACCCTTGGCCCTCTGAGCAAGGACCGGGCAGCAGAGAAGAGGGGTAGAGATGGAGGAGAAGGAGAGGAGGGAAACAGATGGAGAGAGGGATACAGTGCCTCTCAAAAGTATTCATCCTCTTGGCGTTTTTTCCTATTTTGTTGCGTTACAACCTGTAATTTAAATTCTAACACAGTTCTTCTGAACATGAACGTCTTCTGAAATATTTTAAAGAGTTGCTGATAATACTTAATACTTCAGAGGAAGACTCTCTTTAAAATTGTAATACTTCAGAGGGAACAGTGATCACTCAGATTTTGGGAATCAACATCTTGGAGGCAGAGATCTATCAAAAAGAATGTAGAAGAGAAGACTATAAGGACAATGGTATTCTACAAAAGACACCAGAGCAGCAAAATGGGACAGATTTAGGGGAAACCACATGTCCAGTCATTATCATCAGTCGGCCTCTTTCTTTCTACAAATTCTTCCTCCATACCTTTCCTCTCTTTCCCACCTACAGTGGCTTGCGAAAGTATTCATCCCCCTTGGCATTTGTCATTTTTTTTGCCTTACAACCTGGAACAAAAATGGATTTTGGGGGGGTTTGTATCATTTGATTTACACAACGTGCCTCCCACTTTGAAGATGCAACATATTTTTTMGGGCTGAAACAAACAAGAAATAAGACAAAAAAAAACAGACAACTTGAGTGTGCATAACTATTAACCCCCCCAAAGTCAATACTTTGTAGAGCCACCTTTGCAGCAATTACAGCTGCAAATCTCTTGGGGTATGTCTCTATAAACTTGGCACATCAAGCCACTGGGATTTTTGCTGGTGATGAAGGTTTTGTGTTTGCGCCAGACATAGCGTTTTCCTTGATGGCTAAAAAGCTCAATTTTAGTCTCATCTGACCAGATTACCTTCTTCCATATGTTTGAGGAGTCTCCCACATGCCTTTTGGGGAACACCAAACATGTTTGCTTATTTTTTTCTTTAAGCCATGGCTTTTTTTCTGGCCACACTTACGTAAAGCCCAGGTCTGTGGAGTGTACTGCTTAAAGTGGTCTGATGGACAGATACTCCAATCTCCACTGTGGAGCTTTGCTGCTACTTCAGGGTTATCTTTGGTCTCTTTGTTGCCTCTCTGATTAATGCCCTCCTTGCCTGGTCTGTGAGTTTTGCTGGGCAGCCCTCTCTTGGCAGGTTTGTTGTCGTGCCATATTCTTTCAATTTTTTAAATAATGGATTTAATGGTGCTCCGTGGCATGTTCAAAGTTTCTGATATTTTTTTATATCCCACAGCGACCCGGTCACACAGACGCCATTGCCACAGCGACCCGGTCACACAGACGCCATTGCCACACCGACCCGGTCACACATTTGATTTGATGTATTCTAATTAGTTGATTTATTAACATTTCAGTTCTCTGGTTTGCTCTGCTCTATCAGGTCATCCTCTTTCCTGCTGTTGTTCTCAAAATGCCTTCCATTTAATGTGTTATGCAAGTGAGAATGTGTACATTGTAACACTGGCAAGCCTGGCATGATGAGAGGGAGAGAATGGAGAGAATCATTGACATATTTCTTTAGTGTGTACAGCATGTGCTCTCTGTGGGAATTGAACCCATGATCTTGATGTTTGTAGCGCCCTGTTCTTACAGAGAGAGCCATAAAGGATGTCTCTAGACACGTGAGACCGCGTCGGGCCCCATGTGGCATGATATGCCAACTGGGGAAGGGATGGGTTTGGGGGGCAAGTGACAGGCGCAATAGAGATCCCCCCTCCCGATCTTCCATCACCCCTGCATATATGTCGTGCCCACGGCGAGCCTGGAGCAGACCGTGGTCGCCACATCAACAGCCCGTCCCCTGGCAACAGCAGGGGTATTATTGTAGTGATGTTTTTTTTTAGATGCTCTCTACCCCAACATCAGGGGACACCATCAATGGCCTCTCATTTTAACCAACCTCCCTGACCCTCTGAGACTCCTGTTACCCTAAACATGCCATCCGCGTGGTCGTCATGTCTGGTCTGTCCGTCTGTCTGTCCCTGACTCTCTATGATCTGTCAGTCTGTCCCTGCCTCTCTCCCTCCACAGGTGGCCACTACCCCTACGTACCACCTCCTCCTCCTAATTTGAACCATACCTCCAGTAACCCCACACTGCAGGCTACACCTCTGTCCCTCCCTGTCTCCCCACTGCAGGCTACCCCTCTGTCCCTCCCTGTCTCCCCACTGCAGGCTACACCTCTGTCCCTCCCTGTCTCCCCACTGCAGGCTACACCTCTGTTCCTCCCGGTCTCCCCACTGCAGGCTACACCTCTGTCCCCTCCTGTCTCCCACTGCAGGCTACCTCATGTCTGTCCTCCTGTCTCCCACTGCAGGCTACACCTCTGTCCTCCCTGTCTCCCCACTGCAGGCTAACTCTGTCCTCCTGTCTCCCCACTGCAGGCTACCCCTCTGTCCCTCCCTGTCTCCCCACTGCAGGCTACACCTTCTGTCCCTCCTGTCTCCCCACTGCAGGCTACCCTCTGTCCCTCCCTGTCTCCCCACTGCAGGCTACACCTCTGTCCCCTCTGTTCCCCACTGCAGGCTACCCTCTGTCTCCCTGTCTCCCCACTGCAGGCTACACCTCTGTCCCTCCTGTCTCCCCACTGCAGGCTACACACCTCTGTCCCTCCCTGTCTCCCACTGCAGGCTCCCTCTGTCCCTCCCTGTCTCCCCACTGCAGGCTACACCTCTGTCCCTCCCTGTCTCCCACTGCAGGCTACATATCTGTCCCTCCCTGTCTCCCCATGCAGGCTACACGCTCTGTCCTCCTGTCTCCCCACTGCAGGCTACACCTCTGTCCCTCCCTGTCTCCCCACTGCAGGCTACACCTCTGTCCCTCCCTGTCTCCCCACTGCAGGCTACATCTCTGATCCTCCTACTGGTACACAGTTGCTAGACTGTCATGTTTCATGATCGAATTTAGACATTTTAATACGCTCTGCGATGCATTTTTTGGAGGTCGGGATCATTAGGGTTTAAACATGGGAAAACGAAGATAAATGTGTTTCTCAGCCATAAAACCTCAGAATAATATCCTTGTACAGTAAATTATTAGCAAGCTTTCACTAGCAATTAAGGCAGACCTAGTTGACTTTCAGTAACTCCATAGTGAACACAGCTGAAGAAGAAATATAATTCAAGCACATATTGGCAATCTATCTAACTGTCATTATTTCAAATCAAATCAAATGTTTGTCACATACACATATTTAGCAGATGTTATTGCTGGTGTAGCTAAATGCTTGTGTTCCTAACTCCAACAGTGCAGTAACATCTAACAATTCACAACAATCACACAAATCTAAAAGTAAAAGAATAGAATTAAGAAATATATAAATATTAGATTGAGCAATGTCTGAGTGGCATTGACTAAAATAGAGTAGGATAGAATACAGTATATACATATGAGATGAGTAAATCAGTGTGTAAACATTATTTAAACATTAATAAAGTGACTAGTGCTCCATTATTAAAGTGGCCAGTGATTCCAAGTCTATATAGGGCAGCAGCTTCTAAGGTGCAGGGTTGCGTTATCGGGTGGTAGCCGGCTAGTGATGGCTATTTAACAGTCTGATGAACTTAAAATAGAAGCTGTTTTTCAGTCGGTCCCAGCATTGATGCACCTGTACTGACCTCGCCTTCTGGATGATAGCGGGGTGAACAGGCAGTGGCTCGGGTGGTTGATGTCCTTGATTTTCTTTTTAGCCTTCCTGTGACAACAGGTGCTGTAGGTGTCCTGGAGGGTGGGTAGTTTGCCCCCGGTGATGCGTTGGGCAGACCACACCACCCTCTGGAGAGCRCTGCGGTTGCGGGCGGTGAAGTTGCCATACCAGGTGGTGATACAGCCCGCCAGGACACTCTCAATTGTGAATCTGTAAAAGTTTGTAAGGGTTTTAGGGGCCAAGCCAAATTTCTTGCTTGCTTTAGTGCCAAATCACATTTTCAATGGATGTCTGTTTTGAGTAAAATCTAGATATATGGATTATTGATGAGGTTTAACAGTGATTATGAATGTAGAAGGTACAGGTCTGGGATCAGGAAATAGTCTCATTTTTGCACAGTGGCAGTGCTCTTTCTATGTATTTTTTTATTGCTGTTTGTCCTTTTCTTTTTTAAACGTCATACTTCTTACACAATATGCAGCCTGAATGCTGATTGGCTGACAGCCATGCTATATCTGCTGTTTCGGAACTGTATGGATACAGTATGTATGAAAATAATATTATGGTATTAAGCAGGCTACAGTAGCACAAATAGATGTCTTACAGTTATTCAATCACTAGATTATAAATATGTAATTTTAACGAGCCATACTCTTAAATTGTAAGTGAAAACATCAGAGACAAGAACAGCAATTCATTGTGAAATATGAGATATTCTTCCACCGGCAACCACAACAATCAATTCCCTATTTATACATTGTCACATCCCAAATAATAATAATAATAATTGATCACATTTCTATAGCGCTCTATAAAATATCAAATGACACCTTATTCCCTACATAGTGCCTTACTTTTGACCTATTTAGGGAATAGGGTGCCATTTGGGATAGTCCCATTATTTGATTCCTTCCATTCAACATTCATTTATAACCAAATGTTAATTTGTTTGTATTGTTTTTAAATGTACTTGCAGGAATTATACTTGTAATCAACATTTCAATGCATTTTTCCTCTTCTCAGGTTACAGACGTGTTATAATTGATGTGCTTAATCCAGAACCACAAACCCATCTAATAATACAGTCATGTAAATGACTCTATGTCGACACAGCAGCCACATACAGTATATATATCATTCTGAAGCTTTTAAACTGACTTTAACTCAAATGTTTTATGAGATAACCATGAGACTGGAGGAAGAAATGATGTAGTGCATTATCTCCCTCTC
>NW_019942551.1:231962-247158 GCF_002910315.2 Salvelinus sp. IW2-2015 | reverse complement strand
CCAGGCATGACACACACCACCGAACCCCCCCCCACTCTCCTCGAGATATATTTGGATTTCTGAGGATAACCAATAAAAAAGGATATATATTAATAAATAACAAAAGCATCTTAAAGCAATCAGGTTGTCCTTAATGAAATGCTTTAAGTTTTCCACCCTGTGTCAAATCAATCAAGTAAGACACCACCAGTCTGGTTACAACACAATTAAGCTGCAATATGCGCAAGTCTTGTTCATAATTTTTTACGTCTCCTGTTCTTAATAAACAAACAAGTAAACCCCATTAGCAACGCACTGATTCAATACCCTCCACCCCCCCGGTCACTGATTTCAATACCCTCCCGCCCCCCGATCACTGTTTCAATACCTCCAACCCCCCCGGTCACTGTTTAATACCCTCCCGCCTGCCCCCCGATCACTGTGTTCAATACCCTCCAGCCCACCCGGTCACTGTTTCAATACCCTCCCGCCCCCCGGTCACTGTTTCAATACCCTCCAACCCCCGGTCACTGTCAATACCCTCCAGCCCCCCGGGCACTGTTTCAATACCTCAACCCCCCCGGTACTGTTTCAAAAACCCTCCGCCGCCCCCCCGATCACTGTTTCAATACCCTGCCAGCCCACCCGGTCACTGTTTCAATACCCTCCCGCTCGCCCCCGGTCACTGTTTCAATAACCTCCAGCCTCCCCCCGGTCACTGTTTTCAATACCCTCCAGCCCCCCGGTCACTGTTTCAATACCCTCCGACCCCCCGGGTCACTTTCAATACCCTCCAGCCCCACCCGGTCCACTGTTTCAATACCTCCAGCCCCCCGGTCACTGTTTCAATTTCAATACGCCTCCCGCCACCCCCCCGGTCACTGTTTACAATAACCTCCAGCCCACCCGGTCACCTGTTCAATACCGTCCAGCCCCCCCGTCACGTGTTACAATACCCTTCCCGCCCCCCAGGTCACTGTTTCAATACCCCTCCAGCCCCCCGGTCCTAGTTTCAATACCCTCGCAGTCCCCCCCGGTCAACTGGTTTCAATACCTCTCCCGCCCCCCCGGGTCACTGTTTCAATACCTCCAGCACCCCCGGTCACTGTTCAATACCCTCCGACCCCCGGGTCACTTGTTTCAATACCCTCCAACCCCCCGGTCACTGTTTCAAAATACCCCTCCAGCCCCCGGCACTGTTTCAATACCCCCAGCCCCCCGAGTCACTGTTTCAAGGTACCCTCCCAGCCCCCCGGTCACTGGTTTCAATACCCTCCAGCCCCCCGCGTCAGCCTGTTTCAATACCCTTCCCCCCCCCCGGGTCACTGTTTCAATAACCCTCCAACCCCCCCAGTCACTGTTTCAATACCCTCCGCCCCCGGTCACTGTTTCAATACCCTCCCGGGTTCTCCCGGGCGTCACTGTTTCAATACCCTCCGCCCCCGGAGTTCACTTTTCAATACCCTCTCCGCCCCCCGATCACTGTTTCAATACCCTCCCGCCCCCTACCGATCACCTTTCAATACCCTCCAGCCCCCCGGTCACTGTTTCAATACCCTCGCACCCCCCGAGTCCACTGTTTCAATACCCTCAGCCCCCGCTGGGTCACTGTGTTTCAATACCCTCAGCCCCCCGTCCTGTTACCTCGCCCGCACGTTCCAACCCCCCCCCCCCCCCGGTCACTGTTTCATCTCCCCGCATCAATACTCCCTTCCTTAGATCATGGGTGTGTTGTCTTTTGAAGAGGGATCGATAATGAAGTATCAAAACGATTTCATAAGATCTTTAAAAGGCGCCCTCCAACAACACCTCAGTGATTCTTCATGTAGATATTTTCTTTTCATTCTTTCATTCTTTATTCGTCTTTTCTTCTTTTTCTGGTTATGTTGCTTTCAAAAACGAATAGTATAACCCAGGCAGCTTAAGAGAGGAGAGGAGACGGAGAGAGAGAGAGAGAGAGAGAGAGAGAGAGAAGAGAGAGGAAGATGAAGAGAGAGGAGAAGAGAGAGGAAGGAAGAGAGAGGAAGAGAGAGGAGAGAGAAGAGAAGAGAGAGAGAGAGAGAGAGAGAGAGAGATGAGAGAGAGGAGAAGAGAGGAAGAAGAGAGAGATGAAGAGAAGAGAAAAGAGGAGAGAGAGAGAGAGAGAGAGAGAGAGAGAGAGAAGAGAGAGAGAGAGAGAGAAGAGAGAGAGAGAGGAGAGAGAGAAGGAGACGAGACGAGAGAGAGAGAGAGAGAGAGAGAAGAGAGACTCGAGGAGAGAGAGAGGAGAGAGAAGAGAGTGGTGGAGGGGGTTCGGTGGGTGTGTGTCATGCTTGGTGGAGGGGGTTCGGTAGGTGTGTGTCATGCCTGGTGGAGGGGGTTCGGTAGGTGTGTGTCATGCCTGGTGGAGGGGGTTCGTTGTGTGTCGTGGTTTGTCTCGTGAGAGTGGTGGACATGATCCGGTGTGTGTAGTGGTTTGTCTGGTGAGAGTGGTGGACGGGTCCGGTGTGTGTGTTTATGTGTGTGTGTGTGTGTTATGCCTGCTGTGATGTAATGGTTTCAGATGGACAGGGTCAGCGCCCTGTAGTGTTATGGTTCATTGAGATTTCTGAGGCCCTGGATGTTCCTGTTTAAGTCTGAGTCTAACATTAGTGGAATGTTTCTACTCTAACCTATTCCCAATCAATTTCAGACTGCTCCCTGGTGAACAGGGCTATCCTCTGGATGGAGTCTCTTTCAACACTGTCATTGTGTGAGTCCAAATGGAACCCTTCAGTGCACTACTTTTGACTACTGTATATAGGGACTTGGGTGCATTTTGGATGCGTTCGGTAGCTTCGTGTTTCCACGTAGAACTGTTTACTTATAACTACTCTAGAAATGTGCTGTACTCAATACAGATTGCTTGTTGTGCGTACGGCCCAGTACATCACTGGGGCCAAGCTTCCTGCAATTGTGACGACCCTCCCACTCTGTCTGCCGAATTCTTTCTCTTTGCTCTTGTTTTCCTTAATAGGATGTCGGTAGGCGGAGCCGGGAGGGTCGTCTGCGAAAGGGGATACACCTGGTGTGTGTCCCGGGATAAATACACCTCTTCCCCATTCATTGGGGAGACTCTCTCCATGCAGACACTGCTAGATTTTGGTTGTGGCATTTTTGTGGCTGTTTTGTTTGTTTGCGTTGGCACCTTTCAACACCCCTCATTATCACATTTATACACACAACCACTCACTTACACTACTGATTACTGACTACACACACCATTGTTAATTGTATTTAGTTTACTTTAGTTAATAAATATATTTTGTTATTTCTTATCTCCACGTTGTCTCCCTTTTTGTTACGAACTTTGAGCCGGTTCGTGACACCATCCAGGACCTATATACTAGGCGGTGTCAGAGGAAGGCCCAAAAACAGTGTCAAAGACTCAAGTCACACAAGTCATAGACTGTTCTCTCTGCTAGCGCAGAGCAAGTGGTTCTGGAGCACCATGTCTAGGTCCAAAAGGCTCCATAACTTCTTGCAACTATAGGGGGTGCTGTTCCGCATTAGCATATTTGTGTCTCCAAATTAAACTGCCTCGTGCTAAATTCTTGATCGTACAATATGCCATATTTTGTATTTGGATAGAAAACACCTTCTAGTTTCTATAGAAGTTGGAACTTTTGTCTCTGAGTGGTACAGAACAATTTCTACAGCCACTTTCATGACAGGTTCAGATTTCGAAATTTTAACTCTGATTCTTGGGGTCTGTTTATAAGGGCCACAGTGAATGCTATGAAGGAACGACCCACTGCCTACGTCTTCCTCTGGGTGTCTGTACGTCAATTCACGTTTTCAATGAAGTCGATGGGAACGTTTCACAGACATTCATAAAAATGCGACCTAAAATGTAACAGAGACCCCTCTTCTCTCTCAACGTGCGCGCCTCAAGCGCTCGAGGCATCGGCACCTGCTCGTTCCAAATCGTTTTTCTAACGCAGCAAATATTTCTCCGTCATAGTTTTCAGTCGTTAATAGTATGTTTAAACAACATTTATCATAATGTAACGTTAATTTGAGCCGTTATTAATCAAGTTTATATGCGGTTTAAGTGCGATTTTGAGGAATTTCTATTGTGTTGGCGTTCTGAAAGTTGTGGACACACGTTTTAGGGAGATCGGTCGTTTGGTGGTGGACATTTCGAAGGACAGAAGGACATCTATCGGACCAAAGACTGTCTTATAAGCTAGAAAGATACATTGCCAAGAATATGATGGAAGAACAGCTCAAAATAAGCAATATTTAATTATAGATAAACCGTCGTTTCTGTCGAAATATTTTAAACCGCATTAATTCGCTCATTGATTGTTTGGTATAGCTTCACTGGGGACAACCTGTATTGAACAAGTAAGGATAATTTTAAAAATTGTAAAATCCCGCGCGTTGCATTAGACGAACTAAGTTTGTCTTTCGGATTGCTGTCAACCCTGTATTTTTTAGTCAAGTATATGATTCAGCTTTCAATTTAAAACCTAGGATCCACTCTATAGATTGACGTCAGACCATATTGAGGCTTGATTTCCTAGGTATTTTTTTATTGTGTAGCCACGGTGTTTGTATGGCTAAAATATGCAACCTTTTCTGAACAAACTGTCATATGTATATTGTAAAAGATGATGTTACAGGGTGTCATCGGGAAGAATTCATGAGAAGAGTTAGTGAAAAAATTAATATATTTTGGCGGTGATCACGTTAATAGCGCTCTTTTGGCTGGAATCCGATGCTCTGGTAACGTGTTTATCATGTGGTATGCTACAACCTGTATCGATTTATTGTGTTTTCGCTGAAAAACGCTTCTAGAAAAGCTGAAATATGGTCTGAATCACAAAACTCGGGATCCTTTCCATTGGCTGATGCTTTGTCTATTTTGTATGCAAATTGTTTTCTATGCTGAGTAACATTGGTCATACACGTTGGCTCCTATCATAGTAATTCTAAGTCGATTGTGTGATGGTGGGTTGCAATTGTAACTGTGATTTCTACCGTGAAACTATATGCATTTTTTCTAACAAAAATCTATCCTATACCATGAATATTGCTTATCAGGACCTGTCATCATGGAAGAGGTTTTTTCCTTGGTTAGTGGGCATTATCAATCATCGTTAGTTGAGCCGACTTGGTTGATAGCAACCTGAAGGAGTAAGAACTGATGGAGTTAGATAGTGGTGTATTTTGCTAACGTGTTTAGCTAATAGATTTACATATTTTGTCTTCCCTGTAAAACATTTTAAAAATCTGAAATGGTGGCTTTATTCACAAGATGTGTATCTTTCATCTGGTGTCTTGGACTTGTGATTTAATGATATTTAGATGCTACTATCTACTTTTGAAGCTATGCTAGGTATGCTAATTAGTGTGTGGGGGGTGTGGGGGGTGCTCCCGGATCCGGGGTAGAGGCTCGTGAAAGGTTAACAGCTTCTCTCCCCACCTTGTTTTTACACTTCTGCTACTCACTATTTATTATTTTTGCATAGTCACTTTACCCCTACCTGCATGTACAAATTTCCTTGACTAATCTGTACCCCCGCACATTGACTCAGTACCGGTACCCCCTGTATATAGGCTCGTTATTTTTAATTAATTGTGTTACTTTTCATTTAATGTTTTGTAAATATTTTTCTCAACTCTATTACTTGAACTGCATTGTTGGTTAAGGGCTCATCAGTAAGCATTTCACGGTAAGGTAATACCTGTTGTATTCTGCGCATGTGACAAATAAAATGTGATTTGATTTTGATGTGATTTTTTAGTGCTCAATGAAGGCCCTAACTACAGTCTATTGGGGATTAATCACTTCTTCTTCCATATTTATTGTGAACACAATAACAGTTATAAGTGGAATTTAATGTACATTTATTTTATTTTAATTTATTTAAAAAAAATGTATTTAACCAGATAGGCAAGTTGAGAACAAGTTCTCATTTTCAATTGCGACCTGGCCAAGATAAAGCAAAGCAGTTCGACACATACAACAACACAGAGTTACACATGGAGTAAAACAAACATACAGTCAATAATACAGTAGAAAAAATAAGTCTATATACAATGTGAGCAAATGAGTCGAGATAAGGGAGGTAAAGGCAAAAAAAGGCCATGGTGGCGAAGTAAATACAATATAGCAAGTAAAACACATTTGTAGTGGAAGAATGTGCAAAGTAGAAATAGAAATAATGGGGTGCAAAGGAGCTAAATAAATAAATACATAAATACAGTAGGGGAAGAGGTAGTTGTTTGTGCTAAATTATAGATGGGCTATGTACAGGTGCAGTAATCTGTGAGCTGCTCTGACAGCTGGTGCTTAAAGCTAGTGAGGGAGATAAGTGTTTCCAGTTTCAGAGATTTTTGTTTCAGAGATTTTTGTAGTTCGTCCAGTCATTGGCAGCAGAGAACTGGAAGGAGAGGCGGCCAAATGGAAGAATTGGTTTTGGGGGTGACCAAAGAGATATACCTGCTGGAGCACGTGCTACAGGTGGGTGCTGCTATGGTGGCCAGCGAGCTGAGATAAGGGGGGACTTTACCTAGCAGGGTATTGTAGATGACCTGGAGCCAGTGGGTTTGGCGACGAGTATGAAGTGAGGGCCAGACAACGAGAGCGTACAGGTCGCAGTGGTGGGTAGTATATGGAGCTTTGGTGACAAAACGGATGGCACTGTGATAGACTGCATCCAATTTATTGAGTAGGGTATTGGAGGCTATTTTGTAAATGACATCGCCGAAGTCGAGGATCGGTAGGATGGTCAGTTTTACGAGGGTATGTTTGGCAGCATGAGTGAAGGATGCTTTGTTGCGAAATAGGAAGCCAATTCTAGATTTATCTTTGGATTGGAGATGTGAGTCTGGAAGGAGAGTTTACAGTCTATCAGACACCTAGGTATTTGTAGTTGTCCACATATTCTAAGTCATAACCGTCCAGAGTAGTGATGCTGGACGGGCGAGCAGGTGCAGGCAGCGATCGGTTGAAGAGCATGAATTTAGTTAGACTTTTTTTTTTAGAGCAGTTGGAGGCCACGTAAGGAGAGTTGTATGGCATTGAAGCGCATCTTGAGGGTTGTTAACACAGTGTCCAAAGAAGGGCCAGAAGTATACAGAATGGTGTCGTCTGTGTAGAGGTGGATCAGAGACTCACCAGCAGCAAGAGCGACATCATTGAAGTATACAGAGAAGAGAGTCGGCCCAAGAATTGAACCCTGTGGCACCCCCATAGAGACTGCCAGAGTCCCTGACAACAGGCCCTCCGATTTGACACACTGAACTCTATCAGAGAAGTAGTTGGTGAACCCGGCGAGGCAATCATTTGAGAAACCAAGGCTATCGAGTCTGCTGATGAGGATGTGGTGATTGACAGAGTCGAAAGCATTTGGCCAGGTCAATGAATACGGCTGCACAGTATTGTTTCTTATCGATGGCGGTTAAGATATCGTTTAGGACCTTGAGCGAGGCTGAGGTGCACCCACGACCAGCTCTGAAACCAGATTGCATAGCGGAGAAGGTGCGGTGGGATTGGAAATGGTCGGTAATCTGTTTGTTGACTTAGCTTTTGAAGACCTTATAAAGGCAGGGTAGGATAGATATAGGTCTGTAGCAGTTTGGGTCAAGAGTGTCCCCCCTTTGAAGAGGGGGATGACCGAGCTGCTTTCCAATCTTTGGGAATCACAGACGATACGAAAGAGAGGTTGAACAGGCTAGTAATAGGGGTTGCAACAATTTCGGCAGATCATTTTAGAAAGAAAGGGTCAAGATTGTCTAGCCCGGCTGATTTGTAGGGGTCAAGATTTTGCAGCTCTTTCAGAACATCAGCTGACAGGATTTGGGAGAAGGAGAAATGGGGAAGTCTTGGGCAAGTTGCTGTGGGGGGTGCAGTGCTGTTGACCGGGGTAGGGGTTGCCAGGTGGAAAGCATGGCCAGCCGTAGAAAAATGCTTATTGAAATTCTCAATTATGGTGGATTTATCGGTGGTGACAGAGTTTCCTTGCCTCAGCACAGTGGGCAGCTGGGAGGAGGTGTTCTTATTCTCCATGGACTTTACAGTGTCCCAGAACTTTTTTGAGTTTGTGTTGCAGGAAGCAAATTTCTGCTTGAAAAAGCTAGCCTTGGCTTTTCTAACTGCCTGTGTATATTGGTTTCTAACTTCCCTGAAAAGTTGCATATCGCAGGGGCTATTCAATGCTAATGCAGAATGCCATAGGATGTTTTTGTGTTGTTTAGGGGCAGTCAGGTCTGGAGAGAACCAAGGGCTATATCTGTTCCTGGTTCTACATTTCTTGAATGGGGTATGCTTATTTAAGATGGTGAGGAAGGCATTTAAAAAAAATAACCAGGCATCCTCTACTGACGGGATGAGGTCAATATCCTTCCAGGATACCCGGGCCAGGTCGATTAGAAAGGCCTGCTCGCTGAAGTGTTTCCGGGAGCGTTTGACAGTGATGAGTGGAGGTCGTTTGACCGCAGACCCATTACGGATGCAGGCAATGAGGCAGTGATCGCTGAGATCTTGGTTGAAAACAGCAGAGGTGTATTTAGAGGGCAAGTTGGTTAGGATGATATCTATGAGGGTGCCCGTGTTTACGGCTTTGGGGTGGTACCTGGTAGGTTCATTGCTAATTTGTGTGAGATTGAGGGCATCAAGCTTAGATTCTAGTATGGCTGGGGTGCTAAGCATGTCCCAGTTTAGGTCACCTAGCAGCACGAGCTCTGAAGATAGATGGGGGGCAATCAGTTCACTCTGGTGTCCAGAGCACAGCTGGGGGCAGAGGGTGGTCTATAGCAGGCGGCAACGGTGAGAGATTTGTTTTTAGAGAGGTGGATTTTTAAAAGTAGAAGTTAAAATTGTTTGGGTACAGACCTGGATAGTAGGACAGAACTCTGCAGGCTATCTCTGCAGTATATTGCAACACTGCCCCCTTTGGCCTTTCTATCTTGTCTGAAAATGTTGTAGTTAGGGATGGAGATTTCATAGTTTTTGGTGGTCTTCCTAAGCCAGGATTCAGACACGGCTTGGACATCCGGGTTGGCAGAGTGTGCTAAAGCAGTGAATAAAACAAACTTAGGGAGAGGGCTTCTAATGTTAACATGCATGAAACCAAGGCTATTACGGTTACAGAAGTCATCAAAAGAGAGCGCCTGGGGAATAGGAGTGGATCTAGGCACTGCAGGGCCTGGGTTCAACTCTACATCACTAGAGGAACAGAGGAGGAGTAGGATAAGGGTACGGCTAAAAGCTATGAGAATTGGTCGTCTAGGACGTCCGGAACAGAGAGTAAAAGGAGCAGGTTTCTGGGGGCGATAAAATAGGTATGGGTATAATGTACAGACAAAGGTATGGTAGGATGTGAGTACAGTGGAGGTAAACCTAGGCATTGAGTGATGATGAGAGAGATATTGTCTCTATAAACATCATTGAAACCAGGTGATGTCTTCGCATGTGTGGGTGGTGGAACTGAAAGGATGGATAAGGTATATTGAGCATGGCAAGAGGCTCTACAGTGAAATAAGCCAATAAACACTAACCAGAACAGCAATGGACAAGGTCATATTGACATTAAGGAGAGGCATGCTTAGTCGAGTAATCATAAGGGTCCAGTAAGTAGTGAGGCTGGTTGGGGTCACGGCGATTCAGACAGCTAGCCGGGCCATGGGTAGCAAGCTGGTTGATGGAGGTCTGTTTTTAGCCACCTCGTGCGTTTCCGTCGGTAGATTAGTGGGGTTCCGTGTGGTAGAGGGGACCAATCCAATTGGCAAAATAGTTATAGTTATAGTGGCCCAAGAAAATTGTCCGATAGACCTATTCAGATAGCAGCCGATAAGACAGCTAACGATTAGCGGGCCGCAGATGGATGTTCAGGGTACGTCGCGATGGAGGGGCCAGTTGGATAAATTCCTCGGGCGGAGAGCGTCGGTGGTCCAGTCGTGAAGGCCCGGTGGGGGCTCCGCATCAGCAGTTAAACGGGTCCGGATAGGTGATTGTAGCCCAGGAGTGGCTGATGGAACTCTTCAGCTGGCTAGCTCCGGAATAATTGATGTTTGCTCCGGGACCGACGTTAGCCAATAGTCACTCGGATAGCAGCTAGTTAGCTGCCAGATCCAGGTGTAAATGTCCAGAGCTTGCGGTAGAAATCCGGGGATATGGAGAGAAAATAGGTCCGGTATGTTCTGGTCTGAGTCGCGTTGTACAAAACTGGCGATAGCTTTTCGAGCTAAAGGATAGCTGATGACCGCCAACCGTGGTTAGCTGAATACTAACGTTAGCCAGATTTCAGATTTGAGGTGAATAATATATATTTTTTTAATTGGTGAGGCGGGTTGCAGGAGAGTGTTTTGAAGTTGAGTTTTTAGAAGAAAAAAAATCTAAAAAGATATGCGAAGAAAATATGTAAATATATATATACACGGGACACGACAAGTCGAGGACAAAGGACGTCTGACTGCTATGCCATCTTGGAATGAATACATGATGAATACTTAATGAATACATTAAGTAGCAGTATGCTGAGGTGTAGCACTCTGGGGTGATGTCCTCTGAATGACCATGGTGTGCAGTGTGATGTTCTCTCACAGTCCTCTGAATGAGATGGTGTGCAGTTTGATGTCCTCTCACAGTCCTCTGAATGGCCGGGCTAGCCCCAGGAGGTTCTGCAGTATGTGACAGTACTTGTCTCGCCTAAATTATCTCAGCGCTGAAATGGCTACGGAAAACTTAGCATCTTGCCTCGTCATGTTTGTAGTTGTTTAAAATGTTGCAGTTATACACTAGAAAACAGAACAGGAAAACAAAGTAAATAAAAATATGAAGGCAAATATTCACAATTATTAGTTGTTTAGAGGTTTAGTGGTCTCTGTACAAAACAATACCAGTGTTAACAAGAGAGTCATAGTAGTCATTTAGAGATAGTAGTCTCTACAAAACAATACCAGTATTAACAAGAGAATCATAGTAGTGAAAAGATGGCAGCGACGGAGATGGCAGCATCGTGACTAACTCTTAGAAACTTTGCACTATTTCGTTTTTTTATGTAGTATTTTTTACATTATTACGTCAGGAAATGTTTTGTATCATTACATACAGCCGGGAAGAACTATTGGATATTAGAGCGGCAGGAATTCACCAGAACTACCAGCATAACGACCAGGAATACAACTTCCCTGGAGCAGATCCTTTGTTCACTCTCCCCAGAGCAATTGAGCAATTGAGTTTGTTCGATTTAGGAAGCGAGCACAACACCCACCGCTTACGAGTATATTACATGCTAATATTCAGTCTTTGGAAAACAAAGTTCATGAGCTTAGAGCAAGGATTTCTTTCCAGAGAGACATCGGGGCCTGTAACATACTTTCCTTCATGGAAACATGGCTCTCTCGGCATACTCTGTCAGAGTCAGTAAAGCCAGCAGGATTCTCAGTACATCGTGCAGACAGGACTAAATATCTCTCTGGCAAGCAGAAGGGTGAGGGGTGTGTTTCATGATTAATCAACTCATGGTGTAATTCTAGGAACATACAGGAACTCAAGTCATTTTGTTCACCCGACCTAGAATACCTCACAATTAAATGTCGATCATATTTTCTCCCAAGATAATTCTCCTCCGTCATCGCCACATATCATGAAGCTGCATTTTTTGTAGCTGGCGATTTTAACAAAGCAAATCTGAGGACTAGGCTGACGAAATTCTATCAACATGTTGACTGTCCTACTCACGCTACTAAGACTCGCGACCGTTGTTAATCAAATTTCCGGGATGCTTACAAGGCCCTCCCCCGCCCTCTTTTCGGCAAATCTGACCACGATTCCATCTTGCTCCTCCCGTCCTATAGGCAGAAACTCAAACAGGAAATGCCCGTGCTTCGTACTATTCAACGCTGGTCTGACCAATCGGAATCCACACTTCAGGATTGATTTGATCACGTGGACTGGGTAGCGTGCGATAATAATCTAAACAAATACACGGATACGTGACTGAGTTTATAAGGAAGTGTATAGGAGATGTAGTACCCACGATGACTATTAAAATCTACCCTAACCAGAAACTGTGGATAGATGGTAATTTGCGCAAACCTGAAAGAGCATGGCAGAATATGGCAGAATATAAACAGTGTAGTTATTCACTCTGCAAGGCAATCAAACAAGCTGTCAGTATAGATATGAAGTGGAGTCGCAATTCATTGGCTCAGACACGAGAC
The DNA here is from genome assembly GCF_002910315.2 of Salvelinus sp. IW2-2015. Lineage (NCBI taxonomy): Eukaryota > Metazoa > Chordata > Actinopteri > Salmoniformes > Salmonidae > Salvelinus > Salvelinus sp. IW2-2015. The sequence goes on along the minus strand of NW_019942551.1, from coordinate 234,984 downwards.
ATATGTGGCAGGGACTACAGCCAATCACGCACTACCAAAGGAAAACCGGCCACGTCGCCGAAACCGACGTCTTGCTTCCGGACAGGCTAAACACATTCTTCGCACACTTTGAGGATAACACAGCGCCCCCGACGCGGCCCGTTACCAAGGACTGTGGGCTCTCCTTCTCTGTGGCCGGTTTGAGTAAAACATTTAAACATTTTAACCCTCGCAAGGCTGCCGGGCCAGACGGCATCCCTAGCCGCGTCCTCTGAGCATGCGCAGACCAGCTGGCTGGTGTGTTTATGGGCATATTCAATCTCTCCCTGTCCCAGTCTGCTGTCACCACATGCTTCAAGATGGCCACCATTGTTCCTGTACACAAGAAGGAAAAGGTAACTGAACTTAATGACTATCGCCCTGTAGCATTCACCTCTGGCATCATTAAGTGCWTAGAGAGACTAGTCAAGGATCATATCTCCTCTACCTTACCTGCCACCCTAGACCCACAATGTTCTTACCGCCCCAATTAATTCACAGACGATGCAATCACCATCACCATCACTCTGCCCACTGCCCTATCCCTTCTGGACAAGAGGAATACCTATGTAAGATTGCTGCTAATTGACTATAGGTCAGCATTCAACACCATAGTACCCTCCAAGCTCATCATTAAGCTCAAGATCCTGGGTATGAACCCATCCCTGTGCAACTGGGTACTGGACTTCCTGACTGGCCGCCCCCAGGTGGCGAAGGTAGGAAACATCACCTCCACGTTCCTTGGCGTACACATCACTGACAAACTGAAATGGACCACCGACACAGACAGTGTGGTGAAGAAGGCACAACATAGCCTCTTCAACCTCAGAAGGCTTAAGAAATGTGACTTGTCACCTAAAACCCTCACACATGTTTACAGATGCACAATTGAAAGCATCCTGTCGGGCTGTATCACCGCATGGTACGGCAACTGCACCGCCCGCAACCACAAGGCTCTCCAGAGGGTGGTGCGGTCTGCTCAACGCATTACCGGGGGAAAACTACCCACCCTCCAGGACACCTACAGCACCCGATGTCACAGGAAGGCCAAAAAGATCATCAAGGACATCAACCACCCGAGCCACTGCCTGTTCACCCCGCTATCATCCAGAAGGCGAGGTCAGTATAGGTGCATCAAAGCTGGGTCCGAGAGACTGAAAAACAGCTTCTATCTCAAGGCCATCAGACTGTTTAACAGCCATCAGGAACACATTAGGATCCCTTTAGCGGGATCATTTTCGTAAACAACCGCTGAATTGCAGAGCGCCAAATACAAAACAATTTGCTAAAAATATTTATAATCATGAAATCACAAGTGCAATATAGAAAAAAACAGCTTAGCTTGTTGTTAATCCACCTGTCGTGTCAGATTTTGAAAATATGCTTTACAGCGAAAGCAATCCAAGCGTTTGTGAGTTTATCGATCACTACACAGAACATTGAGAACACCTAGCAGCCATGTAGATTGGTCACGAAAGCCAGAAAAGCAATAAAATGAATCACTTACCTTTGATGATCTTTGGATGTTTGCACTCACGAGACTCCCAGTTACACAATAAATGTTCCTTTTGTTCATAAAGATTTTTTTTTATATAAAAGAAACTCCATTTGTTTGGCGCGTTATGTTCAGTATTCCACAGCCTTAGGCAAGTCATCAAGGCTTGACGAAAATTCCATATAGTATCCGTAAAGGTCGTAGAAACATGTCAAACGTGTTTAATAATCAATCCTCAGGTTGTTTTTAACCTTTCACGAGCCTCTACCCCGGGTCCGGGAGCACCCCCCACCCCCCCCACACACTAATTAGCATAGCTAGCATAGCTTCAAAAGTAGATAGTAGCATCTAAATATCATTAAATCACAAGTCCAAGACACCAGATGAAAGATACAGATCTGTGAATACAAGCCACCATTTCAGATTTTTAAAATGTTTTACAGGGAAGACAAAATATGTAAATCTATTAGCTAAACACGTTAGCAAAATACACCACTATTCTAATCCATCAGTTTCTTTACTCCTTCAGGTGCTATCACCAATTCGGCTCAACTAAGATATTGATATCCACTAACCAAGAAAAAAACCTCTTCAGATGACAGTTCTGATAACATATTCATGGTTAGGATAGTTTTTGTTAGAAAAAAGTGCATATTTCAGGTAGAAATCACAGTTTACAATTGCACCACCATCACAAATCGACTAGAATTACTAGATAGAGCAACGTGTATGACCAATTTACTCATCATAAAACATTTCATAAAAATAGACAAAGCATAGCAATGGAAAGACCCAGTTCTTGTGATTTCAGACCAATTTCAGATTTTCTAAGCGTTTTACAGCGAAAACACAATAAATCGATAAGTTAGCATACCACATGTGAAAACGTTACAGAGCATCGATTCCAGCCAAAGAGCGCTATAACGTAATCACCGCCAAATATATTAATTTTTTCACTAACCTTCTCAGAATTCTTCCGATGACACTCCTGTAACATCATTTTACAATATACATATACAGTTTGTTCGAAAAGGTGCATATTTAGCCATACAAAACCGTGGTTACACAATAAAAATACTAGGAAATCAAGCCTCAATATGTCTGACGTCATCTATCAGAGTGATCTAGTTTAATTGAAAGCTAATCATATACTTGACTAAAAAATACAGGGTTGACAGCAAATCGAAAGACAAATTAGTTCTTAATGCAACCGCTGATTTACATTTTTAAAATTATCCTTACTTTTCAATACAGGGTTGGCCAAGTGAAGCTATACCAAACAAAATGGCGAAATATGCGTTTAAAATATTTCGACAAGAAAACACGATTTATCATATTAAATATTGCTTACTTTGAGCTGTTCTTCCATCAGATTCTTGGGCAATGTATCCTTTCTATGTTATAAACGTCTTTTGGTCGATAGATGTCCTCTGTCTTCGAATGTCCACCACCAACGACCGACACCCTAAAACGTGTCCAAACTTTCAGAGCGCACAACAAAGAATCTCA
>NW_019942551.1:223458-231613 GCF_002910315.2 Salvelinus sp. IW2-2015 | reverse complement strand
TATTGTACGATCAAGAATTTAGCACGAGGCAGTTTAATTTGGAGACACAAATATGCTAATGCGGAACAGCACCCCCTATAGTTGCAAGAAGTTAACATCAATAATCGATAATATTTCTACCGGACTGTACACTATTCAATACTGGAGAGAAAGAAAATGTCGAGCAACGAGTGTCTCGCGCAACAACTAATGGAGGGACATCCGTGTATCCACTGACGCGTTTTGATAAATCTCTCTTATTTTTCAAAATAAAAGCTTGAAACTATGTCTAAAGTCTGTTCACACCCTGAGAAAGCCACAGGAAAAGGAATCTGGTTGATATCCCTTTAAATGGACGAAAGGCAGGCAATGGACCAGTGATTTTTCAAAATAGAAGTCACTTCCGGGTTGGATTTCCTCAGGTTTTCGCCTGCAAAATCAGTTCTGTTATACTCACAGAAAATATTTTGACAGTTTTGGAAACATTAGAGTGTTTTCTATCCTACTCTGTCAATTATATGCATATTCTAGCATCTGGACCTGAGAAATAGGCAGCTTACAATGGGAACGTTATTTTTCCAAACATAAAAATTCTGCCCCCTAGCTTCAAGAGGTTAACTTCTAATTGGTCCCAATCCCGGATCCGGGAGCACCCCCATCAGTAAGAAAGCTGACTAGCATAGCCGAGCATAGCGTCACAAGTAAATACTAGCATCTAAATATCATTAAATCACAAGTCCAAGACACCAGATGAAAGATACACATCTTGTGAATCCAGCCATCATTTCTGATTTTTAAAATGTTTTACAGGGAAGACACAATATGTAAATCTATTAGCTAACCACGATAGCAAAAGACACAAAAAAAATTTACACCATTTTTTTCCTGCATAGGTAGCTATCACAATTTCGACCAAATAAAGATATAAATAGCCACTAACCAAGAAACAACTTCATCAGATGACAGTCTGATAACATATTTATTGTATAGCATATGTTTTGTTAGAAACATGTGCATATTTCAGGTATAAATCACAGTTCTACATTGCAGCTGCAATCTGAAATAGTGCCGAAGCAGCCAGAATAATTACAGAGACCAACGTCAAATACCTAAATACTCATCATAAAACATTTCTGAAAAATACACAGCGTACAGCAAATGAAAGACCAACATCTTGTGAATCCAGCCAATATTTCAGATTTTTTAAGTGTTTTACAGCYAAAACACAATATAGCATTATATTAGCTTACCACAATAGCCAGAAACACAAGCCGTTTACCAGCAGCAAAGGTTAGCGATCCTAACAAACCAGCAAAAGATATATAATTTTTGACTYACCTTCATYTACTTCATCAGATGACAGTCCTGTAACATCATAMTACACAATYCATATAGGATTTGTTCGAAAATGTGCATATTTAGCAGCACAAAWRGTGGTTATACAATGTGAATTGTAGCCAAACTTGAAGCAATCTGTCCGGCGCCATCTTGGAGAGGCACCTAATCTAATCGATAACTAATCATAAACTTGACAAAAAAATACAGGTTGGAGAGCAAATGAAAGATACAGTAGTTCTTAATGCCACCGCTGTGTTAGATTTTTAAAATTAACGTTACTCGACATACAGCGTGCGTTACAGCGAGACCATGCCGAAATTAATGGCGGACTAATAATTTTACATTATTCCACAGAGGTACGAATTAACATCATAAATAGCTCTTACTTTTGGATGATCTTCCATCAGAATCTTGGGCAAGTGGTCCTTTGTCCAGAACAATCGTCTTTTGGTTGAAAGATGTCCTCTACTCCTGTAGAAATTAGCTGCTAACGCCGATGTACCGGAGAGGTGCCCAACTCGCGATAACGCCTGACAAAGAAACTCCAGAAAATCGCAATAAACTGATATAAACTGCTATAAGTCGGTTTGAATTAACTACCTCATGAAGTTTTTAACCTTTTGAGGATCTGAGGAGCCATGCCAAATCTTTTTAGTTTCCTGAGGGGGAATAGGCTTTCTCGTGCCCTCTTCACGACTGTCTTTATGTGTTTGGACCATTCTAGTTTGTTGGTGATATGGACACCAAGGAACATGAAGCTCTCAACCTGCTCCACTACAACCCCGTCGATGAGAATGGTTACGTTGAGGGATAGGTTGTTATTCTGGCACCACCCATCCAGGTCTCTGACCTCCTCCTTATAGGCTGTCTCATCGTTGTCGGTGATCTGGCCTACCACTTGTCGGTGATCAGGCCTGTCATCTTCAAACTTACTGATGGTGTTGGAGCCGTGCCTGGCCACGCAGTCGTGGGTGAACAGGGAATACAGGAAAGGCCTGAGCACGCACCCCTGAGGGGCTCCAGTGTTGAGGATCAGCATGACAGATGTGTTGCTACCTACCCTCACCACCTGGGGGCAGCCCGTCAGGAAGTCCAGGATCAGTTGCAGGGGGAGGTGTGTAGTCCCAGGATCCTTAGCTTAGTGATGAGCTTTGAGGGTACTATGGTGTTGAACGCTGAGCTGTAGTCAATGAATAGCATTCTCACGTAGGTGTTCCTTTTGTCCAGGTGGGAAAGGGCAGTGTGGAGTGCAATATATATTGCATCATCTGTGGATCTGTTTGGGCAGTATGCAAATTGGAGTGTGTCTAGGGTTTCTGGCATAATGGTGTAGGTGTGAGCCTTTACCATCCTTTCAAAGCACTTCATGGCAACGGACGTGAGTGCTACGGGTCTGTAGTCATTTAGGCAGGTTGCCTTAGTTATCTTGGGCACAGAGACTATGGTGGTCTACTTGAAACATGTTGGTATTACAGACTCAATCAGGGACATTTGGAAAATGTCAGTGAAGACACCTGCCAGTTGGTCACCACCTGCACCTGGAGCACCAGTCCTGGTAATCCATCTGGCCCCGTGGCCTTGTGAATGTTGACCTGTGTAAATGTCTTAATCGGCTAGGGAGAGGGTGATCCCATAGTCGTCCGGAACAGCTGGTGATCTCATGCATGCCTCAGTGTTGCTTGCCTCGAAGCGAGCATAGAAGTGATTTAGCTCATCTGGTAGGCTCGTGTCATTTGGCAGCTCGCGGCTGTGCTTCCCTTTGTAGTCGGTAAAAGTTTGCAAGCCCTGCCACATAAGACGAGCGTCGGAGCGGGTGCAGTACGATTCAATCTTAGCCCTGTATTGGCACTTTGCCTGTTTGATGGTTCGTCGGAAGGCATACGATTTCTTATAAGCTTCCGGGTTAGAGTCCCGCACCTTGAAAGCGGCAGCTCTACCCTTTAGCTCAGTGCGAATGTTGCTTGTAATCCATGGCTTTTGGTTGGGGAATGTATGTACAGTCACTGTGGGGACGATGTCCTCGATGCACTTATTGATAAAACCAGTGACTGATGTGGTGTACTCCTCAATGCCATCGGAAGAATCCCAGAACATGTTCCAGTCTGTGATAGCAGAACAGTCCTGTAGTTTAGCATCTGCTTCATCTGACCACTTTTTGATAGACAAGTCACTGGTGCTTCCTGCTTTAATGTTTGCTTGCTAGCAGGAATCAGGATGTTATAATTTTGGTTATATTTACCAAATGGAGGGCAAGGGAGAGCTTTGTACGCCTCTCTATGGATAGAGATTAGTTAAAACTGATTTAAGTGTCCCTGCATTAAAGTCTCCGGCCACTAGGAGTGCCGCCTCTGGGTGAGCGGTTTCCTGTTTGCTTATTTCCTTATACAGCTGAGGTCTTATTGCCAGCATCCGTCTGTGGTGTAAATAAACAGCCACCACCGTCATATTGTCAGCAAACTTGATGATGGTGTTTGAGTCGTGCGTGGCCACACAGTCGTGGGTGAACAGGGAGTACAGCTGGGGACTAAGCACTCTCGCCTATTCATACTGATATCAACATCATAAGCAACCTAACAATGTCAACATTCATATATAACCAGGAAAGATTAACTTTACAACGTGCCATATGAATAATGCAATTGAAATTACATGGTTGCACTACAATATGCACACAGTAAAATAGTTAAGTTTCGGCATGAAGGAAAATGAAAATGGGGAAATAATTGTAAAAAGTAAGAGGTTTTTAAGTTAGGGGATTTGATGGAGGAAAGGAAGCAGTTAATTAAATGGAACTTGGCACTCATGCCACATTCCCTTTGGTTATAAACATACACTCCAGGGTAGCACAATGGCTGTTGGGTAAATAGATGCCTAAGTAAGGAAAACATTTTATTGCATGGCTTTTTCTTGGGGATTGAGCCAGGAAGCCTAAACATTATTCAGACGAGAGGAAAAACAAGCTTTGCCGTGTCCCCAAGCTACTGCATTTCAAAGTTACTCAGAGGTGAGGTGGTGGAGATTTTTCAGAGACCTGTACAAACAAAACTATTAAAACACACACACAGACAAAACACACACACACACACACAAACACACACGCACTACATCTAGCTAATTAGAAGCAGGTGTGTGTGTGTCTGTGTGTGTGTTTGCAGAGGCCAGGCAGGGCAGTGTCCCTACTGTGAACAACATTAAACCATCCATAGAGTGTACTTCACTAGCCTGGGTTTTCAAACGTTGGGCTGTTCAAAGTGTTTTTGCCAAAAACTAAATGTAGATGTTTAAGTTCAGCGGGAGGCTGGGGAAGTTCCCTGGCAGAGCCTTTTAGAGGCTGTTTCCAAAATAGCACTCTAGTCCCTTATTGTGATGGTCAAATGAAGTGCACTATAAAGGGATTTGGTTGCCATTTGGGACACATGCAGTCTTGCCTACTGTTGAGACTGTTTCAGTGTGAGACAAAGATCAATAGAAAAACTTTGAAATAAAAAAATGGTTTAGTTGTATACAGGGGTGAAAGTAAGGCGGTACAGTCCGGTACGGCATCCCAGTAAAATAAATAGTGGTGGTAGCCATACCGGTAAAACGTGAGACTATCAAACTTAATAATACAACATGCCCCAAAAACTATAGGRTATTAAACCATTACTTAACATTACTGCATGTCAGCCTAATTAAAAATGTGCCAATTGACTGTAAACCGGGTGGTTTACAGTAGCGGTGAGCAGGTAAAATCACCGGGGAAGCCAAGACCAATGTGTTGTGATAATTGCGTTGTTTGCTCTGTAACCTGTTAATTCATATCCCCTGTGACCGTGATATATATATAGGCCTGAAGACTGAGACAATAAGAAGACATAGTGGCAGAATAAATTCAACCACACCTTTGTTTCATCACAAAACCGGATAGCAACCTCTGTCCAATGAAGTCCACAAAGCGGACCACTAAACAACTATTGGCTTAGAACCACTGAGAGTTACCGCAAGTCACAAAGAAAGGGTAGGGTTGGTCAGAGCAGGGTAGGGTAGGTCAGAGCAGGGTAGAGCAGGTCAGGGCAGGGCAGTGTAGGGCAGGTCAGGGCAGGGAAGAGCAGGGTAGGGCAGGTCATGGCAGGGTAGGTCAGGGCAGGTCAGTGTAGGGCAGGTCAGGTAGGCAGGTGTAGAGAGGGTAGGCAGGGCAGGGTAGTGTAGGGCAGGTCAGGGGAAGGTAGGACAGGTCAGGGCAGGGTGGGCAGGGTAGGCCAGGGCAGGGTAGTGTAGGGCAGGTCAGGGCATGGTAGGCAGGTAGGGCAGGGAAGGGTAGGGTAGGGCAGGTCAGGGAGGGCAGTGTAGGGCAGATCAGGTCAGTGTAGGGCAGGTCAGTGTAGTGCAGGTCAGGGCAGGTCAGTGTAGGGAAGGTCAGTTCACTGTAGGGCAGGTCAGGTCAGTGTAGGGCAGTAGGTCAGTCAGGGTGTAGGGCAGTTGTGTAGGCAGGTCAGTGTTGGCAGGTCAGTGTGAGGGCAAGGTCAGTAGGGTGTACGAGCGTTCAGTGTAGGGCAGATCAGGTCAGTGTAGGGCAGGTCAGGTCAGGGCAGGTCAGTGTAGGGCAGGTCAGGGGAGGGCAGTGTAGGGCAGGTCAGGTCAGGGCAGTGTAGGGCAGGTAAGGTCAGGGTTGGGTAGCTGGGTGCTTGTCAGTCCCCATTCACTATACTGTACCCACACTGCTGCTTAGGAATCTTAATGTGCACATGTTGTAGGCATAATGTGCATATACATGGACCAAGAATGTAATCCCAACCAATGTAGCCTATCTAAAGTACAGTTCATTTGGAAAGTATTCAGACCCCTTTAATTTTCCCACATTTGTTACGTTACAGCCTTACTCTAAAATTGCTTAAAACATATGTTTTTTTCATCATCAATCTACACACAATATCCCATAATGACAAAGCAAAAAACAGTTCATATTTTATTTCACGCAAATATCACATTTACATAAGTATTCAGACCCTTTATTCAGTACTTTGTTGAAGCACCTTTGGCAGTGATTACAGTCTCGAGTCTTCTTGGGTATGACGCTACAAGCATGGAACAGCTGTATTTGGGGAGTTTCTCCCATTCTTCTCTGCAGATCCTCTCAAGCTCTGTCAGGTTGGATGGAGAACATCGCTGCACAACTATTTTCAGGTTTCTCAAGAGATGTTTGATCAGGTTCAAGTCCGGGCTCTGGCTAGGCCACTCAAGGACATTCAGAGACTTGTCCCGAAGCCACTACTGCGTTGTCTTGGTTTTGTGCTTAGGGTTGTTGTCCTGTTGGAATGTGAACCTTCTCCCCAGTCTGAGGTCCTGAGCGCTCTGGAGCAGATTTCCATCTGAGGAGTGGCTTCCGTCTGGCCACTCTACCATAAAGGCCTGATCGGTGGAGTGCTGCAGAGATGGTTGTCCTTCTGGAAGGTTTTCCCATCTCTACAGAGGAACTCTAAAGCTCTGTCAGAGTGACCATCAGGATCTTGGTCACCTCCCTGACCAAGGCCCTTCTCCCCTGATTGTTCAGTTTGGCTGGGCTGCCAGCTCTAGGAAGAGTCTTGTTGGTTACAAACTTCTTCCATTTAAGAATGATGGAGGCCACTGTGTTCTTGGGGACCTTCAATGCTGCAGATATTTTTTGGAACCCTTCACCAAATCTGTACTTCGACACAATCCTGTCTCAGAGGTCAATCGACAATTCCTTGGACCTCAGCGCGTGGTTTTTGCTCTGACATGGAGTGTCAACTGTGGGACCTTATATAAACAGGTGTGTGTATTTCCAAAACATGTCCAATCAATTTATTGACCACAGGTGGACTCCAATCAAGTTGTAGAAACATGCAAGGATGATCATTGGAAACAAGCTGTATCAAGGCTGTATCACATCTGGCCATGATTGGGATTCCCATAGGGTGGCGCACAATTGGCCCAGCGTCGTCCGGGTTTGGCCTGGCTAGGCCGTCATTGTAAATAAGAATTTGTTCTTAACTGACTTGCCAAGTTAAATAAAGTTTTTTTTTTTTTTTCAATACATTTTTTAAAAACAGGATGCAACTGAGCTCAATTTTGAGTGTCATTAGCAAAGGGTCTGAATACTTATGTAAATTAGGTATTTCTGTTTATTTATTTTTAATACATTTGCAAAAATGTCTAAAAACCTGTTTTCGCTTTGTAATTATGGGATAGTATGTGTAGATTGATGAGGAAACATTCATGTAATCCATTTTTGAATAAGGCTGTAACCAGCCTGTAGAAAAAGTCAAGGGGTCTGAATACTTTCCAAATGCACTGTATTAATTACAGTGGCCAGAACAGAAATCCCAATGAATGTTGCCTGTCTAAAGTATTACATGGCCAGAACAGAAATCCTAACCAACGTAGCCTATCTAAAGTATTACATGGCCAGAACAGTAATCCTAAATCCTAATGAATGTAGCCTGTCTAAAGTATCACATGGCCAGAACAGTAATCCTAACCAACGTAGCCTATCTAAAGTATTACATGGCCAGAACAGTAATCTAATGAATGTAGCCTGTCTAAAGTATCACATGGCCAGAACAGTAATCCTAACCAACGTAGCCTATCTAATAAGTATTACATGGCAGAACAGTAATCCAAACCAACGTAGCCTATCTAAAGTATTACATGGCCAGAACAGTAATCCTAACCAACGTAGCCTATCTAAAATATTACATGGCCAGAACAGTAATCCTAACCAACGTAGCCTATCAAAGTATTACATGGCCAGAACAGTAATCCTAACCACGTAGCCTATCTAAAGTATTACATGGCCAGAACAGTAATCCTAACCAACAAGTAGCCTATCTAAAGTATA
>NW_019942551.1:190562-217518 GCF_002910315.2 Salvelinus sp. IW2-2015 | reverse complement strand
GATGCCAAGAACAGTAATCCTAATGAATGAGCCTATCTAAAGTATTACATGGGCCAGAACAGTAATCCTGATGAATGTAGCCTATCTAAAGTATTACATGGCCAGAACAGTAATCCTAATGAATGTAGCCTATCTAAAGTATTACATGGCCAGAACAGTAATCCTAATGAATGTAGCCTATCTAAAGTATTACATGGCCAGAACAGTAATCCTGATGAATGTAGCCTATCTAAAAATTACATGGCCAGACAGTAATCCTAACCAACGTAGCCTATCTAAAAGTATTACATGGCCAGAACAGTAATCCTAACCAACGTAGCCTATCTAAAGTATTACATGGCCAGAACAGTAATCCCAACCAACGTAGCCTATCTAAAGTATTACATGGCCAGAACAGTAATCCAACCAACGTAGCCTATCTAAAGTATATACAGGCGCAGAACAGTAATGCTAACCAACGTAGCCTATCTAAAGTATTACAGTGCCAGAACAGTAATCCTAACAACGTAGCCTATCTAAAGTATTACATGGCCAGAACAGTAATCCTAACCAACGTAGCCTATCTAAAGTATTACATGGCCAGAACAGTAATCCCAACCAACGTAGCCTATCTAAAGTATTACATGGCCAGAACAGTAATCCTAACCAACGTAGCCTATCTAAAGTATTACATGGCCAGAACAGTATCTAACCAACGTAGCCTATCTAAAGTATTACATGGCCAGAACAGTAATCCTAACCAACGTAGCTATCTAAAGTATTAACATGCCAGAACAGTAATTCCTAACCAACGTAGGCTATCTAAGTATTACATGGCCAGAACAGTAATCCTAATGAATGTAGCCTATCTAAAGTATTACATGCCAGAACAGTATCCTAATGAATGTAGCCTATCTAAAGTATTACATGGCCAGAACAGTAATGCTAATGAATGTAGCCTATCTAAAGTATCACACGGCCAGAACAGTAATGCTAATGAATGTAGGCTATCTAAAGTATACATGGCCAGAACAGTAATCCTAATGAATGTAGCCTGATCTAAAATATTACATGGCCAGAACAGTAATCCTAATGAATGTAGCCTATCCAAAGTATTCACATGGCCAGAACAGTAATCCCAACCAATGTTGCGTCTAAGTAGTTACATGGGCAAGGACTGTAATCCCAACAACAGCAACCTCTACCTGTTCCATTTCATGGACTTAATGTGATGGTATTACCTACTAATTACCCATCCCAAAGCACTACTTCGCTAAATCACTGCTATAACAGCATCAGTAATGGAGGTTACAGCACCTTTGAGCTGAACAATTACTGGCTGTACGGAATGTGGCACGTGGGGAAAACACAAACACCCAACACAGACGCTCTTCCAATTTGACGGTTCCTACGTACGCAGGGCAGGTGGACGCCCGGCGAACCTGGTCAGGATTGTCTCATGCAGCCCCGGATGTCGGCACAGCGCAGGCCAACACTACTGAATGTCTGTGATTTTCTTTAATAGAGAGTACACAGGTGATGCTCTATCTCTCATCTCGGCCCAGGCATTATCAGCGCCAGTGTTTTACATATAGAGAGGGATGAAGAGAGAGAGAAAGAGAGAGCGAGAGAGAGAGAGAGAGAGAGAGAGAGAGAGAGAGAGGTGTATCGATGCGCTGCATGCCTACCTAAACCCATGGAGAGACAAAGTCCAGGATGCAGGCCCAACTATGGATTAGCCATGATTAAGGTTATACAGGTTACTATAGGGTGCAGACATGGGCAGAAAATAGTTGTATTTGTAGTTTATTTGAAAATACCAACTCTAAAATAGTTTAAAATTAAGGTAACTTTATTGGTCAATTGTACACAAGGTCCAATTGAATGTTTACTTCTGCTTTTAACCCAACCCCTCCAAAAGTCACTCACACATACATACATACATACATACATACATACATACATACATACATACATACATACATACATACATACATACATACATACATACATACATACATACACAGGTGTTTTTGGAGAGGTGCTGGGGGCTGCCATACTGGGCTGTTGTTGTGGGGGGTTGAGTGCCTTGCAGGGCACAACGGCAAGCAACAACATCTATGATATGATACCAGCCACCCTCCGGTTGCCAGCCCACTTCCTGCCAGAGTTTTCCAGATGGACCCGGTATTCAAACTGGCAACCCTCCAGTTGCTGGCTCGCCTCTCTAACCGCTAGGCTACTTTACATAGAGAATATAGTTTATATAATATACAGTACAGTTCATTTATATACAGTAAAATAGTTTATTTAGAGTTTCAACTTAAAGACAACTACTTTCTTTGATATTAAAATACAGGTATCAGAAACACAAATAATATTTGAAAGTATTTTGAATACCTCTCAGAGAAACAACTAATATTAACATTGGTTGAATATATGCAAGTTATTTGAAAACAACATTTTGTTTATTTGATTTCTGCCAAATATTTGATGAACCAAAAACTATGACAGGTAGTTGAGTTAGTCTAAATCTATGATTTGGAGGGCTCTTAGATATGAATCTTAATATAGCCTATAATTAAATACATGAGGAACATGGAGTCAACACAGCATTAGAGGAGGCCACTTTTGAGCTTCAAAATGACTAACAAATATATGTTCATAATGAGTGAGAAGTAAGGTAATACAGCAACACTTGACATTCACTTCTTATACATGTAGAGTAACTTTGATTATTACAATAACAACATTGTTGTTACATAGGACTTTGGAAATGTCTTTATAATTAAAAAATACGTTATTACATAAGTGGAATAAGGAACAGTCACTATTTATCTTGTGTACAGTACTCATAAAAATGGTCATTATGCAAATCCATTTAAATTACCAAAGTATTATGTAACAACATGCTGATAAAATGTTGCTACAAAAGTAGTCACAGTTGTATTACACCGGCACAAGAACAGTTAAAAGTTAAGTGTTACTGAAAATGCTATCAGTAACAAAATATGGCTATTAAGTGTCCAAAGGAAACAAAATATCCCAAAATGGCTTCTTGAATCAACTACAGGCAAGGTACGTGGAAAATCATGTTAGTTTGTATTCTGAGTAAACTATCCCTTTAAAGGTGGTACAGTGTGTGTTTGAAAAAGTAACACTCGCCCTCAGATGGACAAAGAAGTTGTTTTTGCTAAGCAACAAACTGGCTGTTTGCAATGTTTGCAAATGGATTTGAATTACTCTGCAGTATTTTTAGGTACCATAAAATGTATTGCAGCTTTCGACATTTTCACTGGCATGTTGAAATAGTCATACTGTAGTTGAGCATCACCACTTATTTATACGTATCTGTACAAAATATCATTGGTTAATTGGTTTGACTTGATTATGTACACCAGAGGCCGACATTCAGGAGAATGGACATTTACAAAATATTCAGATAGAAATGTACTGTGTAGATCAAATATTACTGTCAGATAGATTGGAATAGTATAGGAGATTGTGTGTTCTCTATTCATTATATTTCTATCTTCAAGATGCAGTTCCAGATACAGCCCTGCCATTAGTCGACGGAAGGCAGTCCAACAGTTTCTGAAAGTAGTCACTTCTTGAGATCTGTATTCAAATGCTTTTAAAAAGCAGTTGCTTTCTCAGCTCTGTATTCAAATAGTTTTAAAAAGTAGTTACTTTCCGAGATTGGTATTGAAATAGTTTTGAAAAGTAGTCACTTTCTGAGATCTGAGATAATGATCCCATGTCTCAAAGGGTGAGATCATAGCAAGTGTACCGACCATGTGACATAGGGCACCAGGGAAAACAGGTGCAACATACATGGACAGGGAGACAGCTGGAAGACTGTGACAGAAGGAGGTTGGTGGTACCTTAATTAGGGAGGACAGGCTCGTGGTAATGCTCCGTTCCAGACATTATTATGAGCAGTTCCTCAGCAGCCTCATGTGGTGTGTGTGCGTGTGTGTGTTAGAGAATGGGAGAGAGAGAAAGAGACAGAGAGAGACAGACAGAGAGAGAGTGAGTGAGAGTGAGAGAGAGTGAGAGAGCGTGAGACAGAGAGAGAGAGAGAGAGAGAGAGACAGAGAGAAAAAGGTGAGAGCAGAATATGTAAACCGCAGACAGCCACTTTACATCTTGTCCAACGACAGAGAAGAAAGAAAAGAAAAAAAAGGAAAWAAACATTCTGTTCCAGGAGGCCAGGAGTGTCAGGTTTTAATTTCATGTGCAAAGAGCATTGTCTGAAGCCAGAGTTGACAACCTGAATGTCAGAACACCTAGAGTCAGCATAGGAGGTGGAGGAAGAGCAGGAAGAGGAGAAGGAAAGAGAGACATTTCAACTGCGGTAGAGGGGGGAATAATTGTGGTGACTGCTGGCCATATGGCTGGGTCACACTAATGAAGGGCGCAGTGCTGTACAGTAGGGAGCAGACATGTCTGGGTAGTGGGTAGCTCAGGCCCTTGCCTGCCTGGCCTCCGATGTGTTCTATTCTGGGCTGATTGGACCATAGCAGAGGTGGATGAAGAGCGTTCCGTGTGTGTGTGGTGATGTGTAGTGTGTGTGTGTGTTGTGTGTGTGTGTTGTGTGTGTGGTGTGTGGGTGGTGTGTGTGTGTGTGTGTGTGTGTGTGTGTGTGGGAGGGAGGGAGGGAGATCAGGTTGCAAAGCTGGGGTCTCTCTATGACCCTATAGCCAGGCCACATTTTTCAGCCTACGTTAACAGCACAACTGTTTCCATGGCTGTCTCTAAGTCTCTCAGTCTCTCACCAGCAGCACTCACACTTCCCCAACCGATTCCCCTTGCCTATAAACCACAAGACTCTCATCATTTCTACCATCCTCTCTCTCTTTCTCTCTCTCTCTCTCTCTCTCTCTCTCTCTTTCCTTCTCACTATCTTCCCGTCTGTATCTTCCCCATCTCAATATTTCATCCTCACTCTTCCCCGATCCCTCTCTTTCTCTATCGCCCTGATTGTTCTCTCTAGTCGTCTCTTGGCAGGCAGATTGAAGAAGGAGGAATCCTCCATAAAAGATTGCAGCTGTAATACATGCAGATGTTACCATTTGACATCATTAGCAAACAGACGCACACACGTGTGCGCACACACAGACACACACCAACTAAGAATGAAACAAAACCAACAAAAACGTCAGCATTTTTGGCATAACACAACAACGTTTTTGTCCTTAGCAGATGGACAGTTTGTAAATGAGTAATATAGTAGTCCATTAACAGCCAACTATGAAGCACACTGTTTGCTCATTAATATGCCAGGTTCATCACCACTCTGCTAAAATACACAGAAACAAACACATCATCTCTGCTGATTAGCATTCTCCACTTGTATTGCTGTACCCAAGGTGAGTAATTAAGAAAACTTTACCAATTATGACTCTCTTGTTAATACTGGTATTGTCTTGTATAGAGAACACTAAACCTCAAAACGACAATTATGACTCTCTTGTTAATACTGGTATTGTCTTCTACAGAGACCACTAAACCTCAAAACGACTATTATGACTCTCTTGTTAATACTGGTATTGTCTTCTACAGAGACCACTAAACCTCAAAACGACTATTATGACTGTCTTGTTAATATTGGTATTGTTTTGTTCAGAGACCACTACATCTATAAAAAACTATTACTCAAATCAAATCAAATTTTATTGGTCACATACACGTGATTAGCAGATGTTATTGCGGGTGTAGCAAAATGCTTGTGCTTCTAGCTCCGACAGTGCAGTAATATCTTACAAGTAATATCAAACTAATTACACAACATATACAGTGGGGCAAAAAAGTATTTAGTCAGCCACCAATTGTGCAAGTTCTCCCACTTAAAAAGATGAGAGACGCCTGTAATTTTCATCATAGGTACACTTCAACTATGACAGACAAAATGAGAAAAGAAATCCAGAAAATCACATTGTAGGATTTTTAATGAATTTATTTGCAAATTATGGTGGAAAATAAGTATTTGGTCACCTACAAACAAGCAAGATTTCTGGCTCTCACAGACCTGTAACTTCTCTTTAAGAGGCTCCTCTGTCCTCCACTCGTTACCTGTATTAATGCACCTGTTTGAACTGTTATCAGTATAAAAGACACCTGTCCACAACCTCAAACAGTCACACTCCAAACTCCACTATGGCCAAGACCAAAGAGCTGTCAAAGGACACCAGAAACAAAATTGTAGACCTGCACCAGGCTGGGAAGACTGAATCTGCAATAGGTAAGCAGCTTGGTTTGAAGAAATCAACTGTGGGAGCAATTACTAGGAAATGGAAGACATACAAGACCACTGATAATCTCCCTCGATCTGGGGCTCCACGCAGAATCTCACCCCTGGGTCAAAATGATCACAAGAAAGGTGAGCAAAATCCCAGAACCACACGGGGGACCTAGTGAATGACCTGCAGAGAGCTGGGACCAAAGTAACAAAGCCTATTCATCGTAAACACACTACGCCGCCAGGGCTCAAATCCTGCAGTGCCAGACGTGTCCCCCTGCTTAAGCCAGTACATGTCCAGGCCCGTCTGAAGTTTGCTAGAGAGCATTTGGATGATCCAGAAGAAGATTGGAGAATGTCATTATGGTCAGATGAAACCAAAATATAACTTTTTGGTAAAAACTCAACTCGTCGTGTTTGAGAGACAAAGAATGCTGAGTTGCATCCAAAGAACACCATACCTACTGTGAAGCATGGGGTGGAAACATCATGCTTTGGGGCTGTTTTCTGCAAAGGGACCAGGACGACTGATCCGTGTAAAGGAAAGAATGAATGGGGCCATGTATCGTGAGATTTTGAGTGAAAAGCTCCTTCCATCAGCAAGAGCATTGAAGATGAAACGTGGCTGGGTCTTTCAGCATGACAATGATCCCACAACACCGCCCGGGGCAACGAAGGAGTGGCTTCGTAAGAAGCATTTCAAGGTCCTGGAGTGGCCTCAGCAGTCTCCAGATCTCAACCCCATAGAAAATTCTTGGAGGGAGTTGAAAATCCGTGTTGCCCAGCAACAGCCCCAAAACATCACTGTCTAGAGAGGAATCTGCATGGAGGAATGGGCCAAAATACCAGCAACAGTGTGTGAAACCTTGTGGACTTACAGAAAACGTTTTGACCTCTGTCATTCCAACAAAGGGTATATAACAAAGTATTGAGATAAACTTTTGTTATTGACCAAATACTTATTTTCCACCATAATTTGCAAATAAATTCATTAAAAATCCTACAATGTTATTTTCTGGATATTTTTTCTCTCATTTTGTCTGTCATAGTTGAAGTGTACCTATGATGAAAATGACAGGCCTCTCTCATCTTTTTAAGTGGGAGAACTTGCACAATTGGTGGCTGACTAAATACTTTTTTGCCCCACTGTACCCAATACACACACCTAAGTAGGAATTAATTTTGACTATATACACATAGACGAGCGATGTCAGAGCGGGACGGACTAAGATAATATAGAAAAGTATAGAAAAATAGTATATACATATGACATAAGTAATGCAAGATATGTAAACATTATTAAGTGAATGAGATACCATAGAAGAGTATAGAAAACAGTATATACATATGAGATGAGTAATGCCAGATATGTAAACATTATTAAAGTGACTAGTGTTCCATTCCTTAATAATAGCTTTAAACCTCCAATCTCATATTCATTATATAAATATACCCTTTCAACTTTTATCTGGTTTTCCACTCTAAATAAAATGAAATATTTTTTGCTCACATAACTTTAAAAACATTCTCCTGGAGTCAGTAGAGCCATGAATAGATATGTAAACTGTGATATAACTAGGTAATTAATCAGTGTAATTTTCCCATAGATTGACAGGTGTTTCCCTTTCCATGGTTTCAAGATCCGATTAATTTAGCAAATTTTATATCAACATTTTTTCAGTAACTGGTACACGAAGCAAATCAACTGCACCATCCACCCTTTTAATCGGGAGACCACATTTTAAAGTTTGTGTCTTTTATGGACCCAATCTGTAATATAGTATATTTATCGTAGTTGGGTTTTAATCCAGATAAACTGGAGAAATTATCGATTTCCTCAATAAGACCTTTCAGGCTTGAAGATTATGGACTTTCGAAAACTTCATCGACATAAACTGATACCTTTGTTTCTAATCCATTCATTTCTAACCCCTTCATTTTATCATTGTATCTGATTTTTAAAGCTAACAATTCAATGGCCATAACAAACAAAATGCTCAGACAAATAACCATTATTTATAATTGTACATACATGTTATCCATTTATAGAATATTCTCCAAAYTTAAAATAATCCAGGCACTAGCCATACTTTATATAGCCCTACTTTATAAATGATATTACACATCTGCTGTTAAGATTTTGCCTTGTTTCCCTGCATTCTCATAGTTTTCAATTATTTATAACAATTGTCTAATGTTATCTCCAATATATCTTCCATTTGATAATCTTGTCTGATCGTGATGAATAATAGCCAGTAAGACATTTTTAAAGAGTGAGGGTATGCAATTTTTTTAGAGAGATTATCTTTCAATAATTCATAAAATTATTGAAAGAATACCAAGAGTATGCAAAGCTGTGTTCGAGGCAAAGGGTGGCAACTTTGAAGAATCTCAAATATAAAATATATTTTGATTTGTTTAACACTTTTTTGGTTACTACATGATTCCATATGTGTTATTTGATAGTTTTGATGTCTTCACTATTATTATACAATGTAGAATATTGTGAAAAACAATGATATTTTTATTTTAACTAGGCAAGTTAAAAGAACAAATTCTTATTTACAATGACGGTCTACCAAAAGGCAAAAAGCCTCCTGCGAGGATGGGGCTGGGATTAAAAATACAAATAAATTAAATAAAAAAGACAAGACAAAAGACAAGAGAGAAAACACAACACTACATAAAGAGAGACCTAAGACGACAACATAGCATGGTAATGAGTAGGTGTGTTCAAAGTTTTGACTGGTACTCTATGTAAATCAAATAACTCATACCTCTGCACATTTATCTGGTACTGGTACATCATTTACATAGCTCCATTATTGTGTATTTATTTTGATTCCTTTTGTATTACTATTTTTAAACTCTGCATCGTTGGGATGAGCTCATAATCAATACTTTTGTGGTAAAGACTATAACAGTTGTATTCAACGCATGAGACAAATAACATTTGATTTGATAGTTATGAGGTGTGTTGATCCATTGTCTCACGTCAGATGGTGTCTCTCCTCCGCAATGCTTGTCACTCAACCGATCTGTCATGTAGGATGTGGAACTCATTTTCAAATTTGAATATTGAGCATCCGCCATTAAAACATAGTTCCCAATTGTTTATTTCACTGCGCTATTGAATGAGTCTCCATGAAGTAGGCAGAATATCTAGCTAGCTAAATTATTACTAAAGTTGTAAACAGTGGTTTAATAGTTTGCCACCTATTCTGTGCAAGGACTTTGGTCTAAAGTGCAGTGACTTGATCAGCTGTGTAGTTAACTGTTGTAGCTAGCTAGAGTACTGACATATCTAGCTAGTTAGTCAGATAGATTTTCCTTCACTGACATAAAAAGCTTACTTAGCCAGTTTAAGTTACCATTAAGTTGTAGACATGCAGCCCCACAAATAAGAGTATCTGACCGTTATCAGAAATCAGTCCATAGATCAGCATGTTTCTCCTCAATTGTATTGTTGCATCAGCTGAGCACAGCAGCTAACTCGGAGGGTACTGCAATGACTCGTGGCAGATGAACAGCTGCTTCATTGAAACTCAAAATATTGTAAAAATGTGCCCTACTAGCTACAGTAGCTTGCTAGCTAGCTTTTGTTGGAAGATTCAACATTGTGTGTGCATCATTAGCTAAGTAGGTAGATGGTTGGTTAGCAGCATCGTTTCAGTCAAAGATGATTTCAGTGACTGGCTCAGCTGTTAGACACACGTATGGTAGTTTTCGTGCACATAGTTAAACCTCAAAACTACTGATCATTGATGCACAGTAATCCTTAGCTAGATGTAAATTGGGGCGACTGAGGCTTCCTCACCAAAAAAATGGAACATTATCGTTTTAGTTTAGCTTAGAGTCATACAGTTTTGAGGCAGAAATGAGATTCAGCAGATGATGTCACCTACTTTTGATCCCATTAGCCTTTACGACATGCGAGACAGATCTATGCAGGCGGAATTGACACACTATCTGATGTAAGACAATGGTGTTGATGTTGATGTACTGACACAGCCCTGGCCTACATCTAATCCTCTACCACTTGAAACCTTCTATCATTTGTATATTCATGATTCAACACGTTCTATCTACTTGTAATCTCCCTGCACTCTCTCTTGTCTTTGTCCTCTGTCCTCCCTCCTTCCTTCCCTCCCTCCACCCAATGGTTGGGGACTCTGATTGAACTCTGTAAAATAAAGGTGAGATGTGCTAAAATGACACCCTATTTCCTACATAGTGCACTTATGTTGACCTGAGCCCGATCAAAAATGGTGCACTATGTAAGGAATAAGATGCCATTTGGGACACAGCCATGGTGAATGCGTTCATAGCATAGTTTAGGCTTGGGAATTATCCAGATTGTCATACCTTCATACCAACGCGCTGCCACAAGCACTGACCACAAGGCACCATCTTAAGGCACCCTCTTAAACCCCCACTGAGCCTCTGTAATCCTGAGGTTAGCAATGCTAACCAGTACATGTAAAATCCCACCCACGGCTGATCTAGTTGCCTACCCTTGTTAAACAGTTATACAGGACAGACATCCCAGCTCATAAGGTAAAAGAAGTAACTCAGAAATGCTACTCAGTTTGCTGCACACATAAAACAAATATTAGACAGCCATGTTCTAGATTCAGGGGGTATTCTATGCTGTTACCAAGAGAAGCTTGATTTTACATGAAGCTAACCAGCTACATAACTGCTAAATTTGCAAACCAAATGCACTTAGTACATTTTAAACAGGTAACTTAATAGTTATAAGATCTAGCAGGCAAACATTTAGTTGTGATTTCTATACTGTAACTAGATCACAAGGCTCCGGTCTCTCGTCCTTGTGTGCTTGTAAACAAATAACGTGACTGGGGACTAACGGTAAGCTTCATAAGGAAAAATAAATTGACAGGTGAAATGAAGAACGTAATCTGCTTCATCTCCTAATGTGTTGCACAAGTTGATTGCAGGTACTTACTTAAAAAGTATTTAAAAAATATTCAAAGGTATTAAAAACAAACTTCAAAGAAATAGTTTCACCAGTATTGACGGTATTCAACAACCCTCCCGTGGTTATGTCCAAATACCCCGGTATATGGTATATACAGTCTATTCAGTCTACACAGTCTATACAGTCTATAAGGTCTAGACAGTCTATTCAGTCTCTACCGTCTATACAGTTTATACGGTCTATATGGTCTATATCGCCTATACACTCTATACGGTCTATATGATATATACAGTCTATATGGTCTATATGGTCCATACTGTCTATACAGTATATATGGTCTATATGGTCTATATGGGTATACAGTCTATATGGTCTATACCGTCTATACGATCTATACAGTCTATATGGTCTAAATGTTCTATACATTCTATATTGTCTATACAGTTGATATAGTCTATACAGTCTATATGATATATATGGTCTATATATGTGTCACGATCATCTAAGGTGGAAACAGTGGACCAAAGRGCAGCGTGGTGAGCGTACATACTTCTTTATTTTAAGATGTCGCCAACAAAACAATAACCATCAAAACGAAAACGTGAAGCCAACGTAGTGCTCACAGGCAACTATACATGGACAACTACCCACAAATACAGGTGGGAAAAAGGCTACCTAAGTATCGTTCTCAATCAGAGACAACGATAGACAGCTGCCTCTGATTGAGAACCACACCCGGCCAAACACAAAGAAATACAAATCATAGAAAAAGGAACATAGAATGCCCACCCAAATCACACCCTGACCAAACCAAAATAGAGACATAAAAAGCTCTCTACGGTCAGGGCGTGACAATATGATCTATATGGTCTGTACAGTTTATACGTCTATACGGTCTATATGGTCTATATGTTCTATACATTCTATATTGTCTATACAGTTTATATGGTCTATATGGTCTATGCAGTCTTTACGGTCTATACGAGGATGGGAAACTGGCATGGTCTCAACTTACTGTTGCACTATTATGGCAGCAATTTCATAATTTGCTTGTGAATCAGCAGTTTTTCTCTTGTTATTTCAGTCACTGATAGTCACTCAATTAGCCCATGTCAGCTGGCATTTTGTAGATTGGTAAGTTAGTCTAGCCAGCTATCAAAACTTAGTAATCATGTAGCTTGCTCTCTATCTCTCTCGTTTTCTATCTCTCTCGTTCTCTCACTCTCACTCTCTCTCGTTCTCTTGTTCTCTCACTTTCTCTCTCTCGGGTGGACGGGTGGTGGAGTGCCCTGTGGGTGTTTTGCTCTATGTTTTCCTTCTGCAGGTTGATCGGTGACAACGACTAGCCTTTTCTAGCACAGTTGAATTGACTAACTTATCGCTGACATGATTTGCCCTTCCCAATATCATTAACAAATCATTCATATATACAAATCTGCCACATTAAATGCAAGCCAAACTCTGCCTGCACATTCCCTTTGCCTGTGTTTGCCCAGCTCAGAAAGAAGCAATATATTATTGTGTGAGTGGTGACGTGGATGTATTGTGTGTGTCGACAAAATAACTGCCCTGCATGTCAAGCTGACCCCATCTTGGCCTAACGGTATGCATCAAATATCCTCATATGAGTAACACTATTAGTGGAGCCACTTAGCACAGTGACCGGAAGAACCAATGAGTTGCTTATCCGGAGCCATGGTCCTATCCATTCGTTACGCTCATTCCTTCCTTCCGTCCTGCTATGAATGAAATCTCCCTAGCTGTCAGTGGAGCGTGGCAGCCACTCATTAACCAGGCTTCATCTACTGAGCATGTTCCACCCACTTATGAGATCTTAACTGCAAACACTTCAGACATTCACAGTCAATGATTCAACACTCGATAAGATCCAGTTATTACAGCACTTTTACTGATGCTCACACTGAGTGGGAATGTGAAAGGGGTTCGGTTCACTTGGGGCCAAGCTCTGGTTTTGATGGCTTTCTCATGGTCAACAATCAGATAGACTTTAAGTGCCTTTTTAAAGAGGGAGTGTGGTATCTTTGTAATGTTTCTGAAGATCTTGCTCCATAGATTAGTATCTAGACAGCTCTGGCACCACTAACTTAAAAAAGGCCAGTCCAAGTGTTGTGAATGTCACATGTTTTGGAGCTTTTAAAAATATTAATTTTTGCTCCCTCTAAAATGTGACAACTAAACAATTTCTGTCACACGCCAGTGAACATGTTTCCACTTCCATTGTCGCCAAAAGATTATGCCGATGACAGCCGAAAAATAACCTTGAATCCTATTCAACATTCATTGAACACAATAGAATTGAAAACATTCTCTGTTGAGCGCGAGAGAAAAGTGTCAGTTGTCGCTTGACAATCATCTTCAGTGTGTTTTGGGGTTCACACTGTGAGTGGAGCCAAACCACTCAAGGCTGCTTCTCTGCTTCCTACAACCAGACTCAATTAGACCCAGGAGAGAGGGAACACTTAGGAAAGACAAACAATGGCACATGTGGAGAGATGTCTGTTTTGTCCATCTTGAGTACGAGAAGCCACTGTGTAGACTTCTGAAGGAGAGAGACAGCTGGAGGGGGGCAAAGGGGGGCAGAGGTCGTAGACATTGGGGGATCTTTCAAGCAAAGCAAACATCTGTACAAACATGTTATTCAATATCAGTGAGAGGCAGAACAAGCAAGAGAGAAAGGGAGAGAGAGTGGAGGATGATGAAATGGGGACAGAGAGATGGAGTCAGAGAGAAGTGGTGAAAGGGTGGCTGGATAGAGGGAAGTTGTTAGAGAAAAGGAGAAAGAGTCACAGACAAGGTTTAGACCCAATAAAGATAACTTTATTGAGAGAAATGAAAAAAGAGATTATAATTATATAGTGAAAGATGGATCTGAAAGCCATCAATGCCCAGCAGGGGTGAGAGAGAGGAGTTGAGACATGATGAAAGAGAGAGAAAGATAGAAAGAGAGAGACATTGAAAGAGACCCGAGAGAAAGTGATGGTGAGTCATCAAGTAATAAGAGCATCAGAGCGAGAGAGCGAAAGAGAGGGAGAGGGAGGGAGAGAGAGAGGGGGAGGGCGAGGAGTGATTGGTGAATACCATGCAAGCGGCATCATCATTAGTGCATTAGGATCAATTAAATTCAAGGCACTTTATTGTCATGGGAAACATATGTTAACATTTTCTAAGCAAGTGAAGTAGATAATATGCAAAAGTGAAATAAACAATAAAAATGTACAGTAAACATTACACTCATAGAAGTTCCAAAAGGATAAAGACATTTCAAATGTCATATGATGTATATATACAGTGTTGTAATGATGTGCAAATGGTTAAAGTAGAAAAGGGAAAATAAATAAACATAAATATGGGTTATATGTAAATATGGGTATTTACAATGGTGTTTGTTCTTCACTGGTTGCCCTTTTCTTGTGGCAACAAGTCACACATCTTGCTGCTGTGATGACACACTGTGGTATTTCACCCAGTAGATATGGGAGTTTATCAAATTCGGAGGGAAATATGTGTCTCTAGTATGGTCATACATTTGGCAGGAGGTTAGGAGGTACAGCTCAGTTTCCACCTCATTTTGTGGGCAACGTGCACATAGCCTGTCTTCTCTTGAGAGCCAGGTCTGCCTACGGCGGCCTTTCTCAATAGCAAGGCTATGCTCTGTACATAGTCAAAACTTTCCTTAAGTTTGGATCAGTCACTGTGGTCAGGTATTCTGCAACAGTGTACTATCTGTTTAGGGCCAAATAGTATTCTAGTTTGCTCTGTTTTTTTTTGTTAATTCTTTCCAGTGTGTCAAGTACTTATATTTTTGTTTTCTCATGATTTGGTTGTGTCTAATTGTGTTGCTGTGCTGGGGCTCTGTGGGGTCTGTTTGTGTTTGTGAACAGAGCCCCAGGACCAGCTTGCTTAGGGGACTGTTCTCCAGTTCATCTCTGTTCATCTCTCTGTAGGTGATGGCTTTGTTATGGAAGGATTGGGAATTGTTTCCTTTTAGGTGGTTGTAGAATTTATCGTATTTTTTCTGGATTTTGATAATTAGTGGGTATCGGCCTAATTCTGCTCTGCATACATATTTTGGTATTTTACGTTGTGCACAGAGGATATTTTTGCAGAATTCTGCATGCTGATTCTCAAATTCCCCAATTACTTATAATTATTTTCCACCATAATTTGCAAATAAATTCATTAAAAATCCTACAATGTGATATTCTGGATTTTACAGGCCTCTCTCATCTTTTTAAGTGGGAGAACTTGCACAATTGGTGGCTGACTAAATACTTTCTTGCCCCACTGTAGTTGTTTACACCATACACTATGTCATTTGTATGGATAGGGTTACTGTTCCCTCTCTCCCAAGCACAGTGAAGTGTGTGTGTGTGTGTGTGTGTTTGTGTGGGTGTGTGTGTGGTGTGGTGTGTGTGTGTGTGTGTGTGTGTGTGTGTGTGTGTGGTGTGTGTGTGTGTGTGTATAAGCTCACCCCCACCCTTATACCACCATGGGTATTTCTCTCACGTTCAGCCAGCACGCCTTTGTCTGATCTGGGCTTCGAATTCTCTCATCTGGAGCCAGGCAGTCCCCTGGGGGTCACCATATCTATACAGCACATCTGGAGCCAGGCAGTCCCCTTGGGGGTCACCATATCTAATACAGCACATCTGGAGCCAGCAGTCCCCTGGGGAGTCACCATATCTAATACAGCACATCTGGAGCCAGGCAGTCCCCTGGGGGGTCACCATATCTAATACAGCACATCTGGAGCCAGGCAGTCCCCTGGGGGGTCACCATATTTAATACAGCAGATCTGGAGCCAGGAACCCTGGGGGGTCACCATATCTAATACAGCACAATCTGGAGCCAGGCAGTCCCCTGGGGGTCACCATATCTAATACAGCACATCTGGAGCCAGGCAGTCCCCTGGGGGGTCACCATATCTAATACAGCACGATCTGGAGCCAGGCAGTCCCCTGGGGGGTCACCATATCTAATACAGCACATCTGGAGCCAGGCAGTCCCCTGGGGGGTCACCATATCTAATACAGCAGATCTGGAGCCAGGAAGTCCCCTGGGGGGTCACCATATCTAATACAGCACATCTGGAGCCAGGCAGTCCCCTGGGTGGTCACCATATCTAATACAGCACATCTGGAGCCAGGCAGTCCCCTGGGGGGTCACCATGTCTAATACAGCTCAGTTGTGTGTTAGTTTTTTTTGTCCACATGAGACATACTGTTCCTCTGTCTGGGTTAAGTTTCCTACCCCAGAGGAGGATGAGAAGAGGGAAAAAAGCTGGAAAACTGCTCAACCAGTGACGTCATACATTTCTAGACCTATAACTAGCAGTAACAACCTTCCACACAAGCACAACACACACACACATTCCCAATAAACCCCACTGATCGAGCGGTTCTGCTTTTCAACCCTGACAGTCGTGCATTTGTCCTCGGCCCCTAGTTAACTGCACAGTGTTTCAGCCTGCCTGCCTAACGCTATTGGATTATCGATTGCAATCACCAGCAGTAATTTGCCAGGGAGGGAGTGATGGGTTGTGATTAAAGATCCTTCCCCCCAGCCTGCCTGGTGGCCCGTGGAGCATGGTGCAGCCAGGGGAATGCATGCTGGGACACACAMACACAATCGGGCAGGCAAACACACACACGCACACACATATACACACATACATACACATACACGCTGTTACAATGAGCTGAAGGGTTTGCTGTTTGCACGTGTGTCATTGAGGATTTCAAATCAAATCAATCAAATCAAATGTTATTTGTCACATGTGCCGAATACAACACGTGCAGACCTTACATTGAAATGCTTACTTACAAGCCCTTAACCAACAATGAAGTTTTAAGAAATAACTATTAAGTAAAAAGTAGATAAGTAAAAAGTAGAAAATAACAGTAACAAATTATTAAATAGCGAGGCTATATACAGGGGTTACCGGTACAGAGTCAATGTGCAGGGGCACCGGTTAATCGAGGTAATTGAGGCAATATGTACTTGTAGGTAGAGTTAAAGTGACTYTGCATAAATAATAAACAGAGAGTGTCAGCAGTGTAAAATAGGGTGGGGGGGYYCAATGCAAAATGTCTGGGTAGCCATTTGATTAGCTGTTCAGGAGTCTTATGGCTTGGGGGTAGAAGCTATTAAGAAGTATTTTGCACCTAGACTTGGCACTCCGGTACCGCTTGCTGTGCGGTAGCAGAGAGAACAGACTATGACTAGGGTGGCTGGAGTCTTTGACAATTTTTAGGGCCTTCCTCTGACACTGCCTGGTATAGAGGTCCTTGATGGCAGGAAACTCTTTGTAGTGCCTTGCGGTCAGAGGCCGAGCAGTTGCCATACCAGGCAGTGATGCAACTGGCCAGGATGCTCTCGATGGTGCAGCTGTAAAAATGTTGAGGGTTCTGAGGACCCATGCCACATCTTTACAGTCTCCTGAGGGGGAATACATTTCGTCTTGCCCTCTTCACGACTGTCTTGGTGTGTCGCCTGTACAGAGGGACTCGACAGTAAACTGGAATGTACAGTCTACTATTATGTGGTTCATTTTTATTTTATTTTATTTCACCTTTATTTGACCAGGTAGGCCAGTTGAGGACAATTTCTCATTTACAACTGTGACCTGGCCAAGATAAAGCAAAGCAGTGCGACACAAACAACAACACAGAGTTACACATGGACAAAACAAAAGTACGTGTGCAAATGAAGTAAGGAGGTAAGGCAATAAATAGGCCATAGTAGCGAAGTAATTACAATTTAGCAAATTAACACTGGAGTGATAGATGTGGAGATGATGATGTGCAAGTAMAAATAATGGTGTGCAAAAGAGCAAAATATAAAAATAAAAACAATATGGGGATGAGGTAGGTAGTTGGATGGGCTATTTACAGATGGTCTGTGTACAGCTGCAGCGATCGGTAAGCTGCTCAGATAGCTGATGCTTAAAGTTAGTGAGGGAGATATAAGTCTCCAACTTCAGCGATTTTTGCAATTTGTTCCAGTCATTGCCAGCAGAGAACAAGAAGAAAAGGCGGCCAAAGGAGGTGTTGGCTTTGGGAATGACCAGTGAGATATACCTGCTGGAGCGCGTGCTATGGGTGGGTGTTGTTATGGTGACCAGTGAGCTGAGATAAGGAGGAGTTTTACCTAGCAAAGACTTATAGATGACCTGGCACCAGTGGGTCTATGTAGCGAGGGCCAGCCGACGAGAGCATACAGGTCGCAGTGGTGGGTGGTATATGGGGCTTTGGTGACAAAATGGATGGCACTGTGACAGACTGCATCCAGTTTGCTGAGTAGAGTGTTGGAGGCTATTTTGTAAATGACATCGCCGAATTCGAAGACCGGTAGGATAGTCAGTTTTACGAGGGTAGGTTTGGCAGCATGAGTGAAAGATGCTTTGTTGCGAAATAGGAAGACAATTCTAGATTTAATGTTGGATTGGAGATGCTTAATGTGAGTCTGAAAGGAGAGTTTACAGTCTAGCCAGACACCTAGCTTCTACTTGCTACCAAACCCGGATCCGGGAGCACCCCCCACAGTAAAAAAGCTGACTAGCATAGCCTAGCATAGCGTCACAAGTAAATACAAGCATCTAAATATCATTAAATCACAAGTCCAAGACACCAGATGAAAGATACAGATCTTGTGAATCCAGCCATCATTTCTGATTTTTAAAATGTTTTACAGGGAAGATTACCAAAATACTCATCCTAAAACATTTCTGAAAAAGACACAGCCTACAGCAATTGAAAGACAAAGATCTTGTGAATCCAGACAATATTTCAGATTTTCTAAGTGTTTTACAGGGAAGACACAATATTAAATCTATTAGCTAACCACGACAAGCAA
This sequence comes from Salvelinus sp. IW2-2015, assembly GCF_002910315.2. Classification (NCBI taxonomy): domain Eukaryota; kingdom Metazoa; phylum Chordata; class Actinopteri; order Salmoniformes; family Salmonidae; genus Salvelinus; species Salvelinus sp. IW2-2015. Next base: position 198,481 of record NW_019942551.1, on the reverse strand, counting down.
AAGACACAACTTTTTTTCTCCACCATTTTTTTCCTGCATCAGTAGGCTATCACTAATTCGACTAAATAAAGATATATATAGCCACTAACCAAAGAACAACTTCATAAGATGACAGTTCTGATAACATATTATGGTATAGGATATGTTTTTTAGAAAATGTGCATTTTTCAGGTATAAATCAAGTTGTACATTGCAGCTGCAATCTGAAATAGCGTTGGAAGCAGCCGGAATAATTCAGAGACCGACGTCAATTACCAAAATACTCATCCTAAAACATTTCTGAAAAATACACAGCCTACAGCAATCGAAAGACACAGATCTTGTGAATCCAGACAATATTTCAGGAAGCTGTTTTACAGCGAAAACACAATATATCGTTATATTAGCATACCACATGAGCTACATCACACCAGCATTAAATCAAGGCAAAGGGGGCGATAACGTTATCGCCACCAAAATATATTAATTTGTTTCACTAACCTTCTCAGAATTTCTTCAGATGACAGTCCTGTAACCATCATATTACACAATGCATATAGAGTTTGTTTTCGAAAATGTGCATTTAGCATCACAAATCTTGGTTATGGCGAATGTAATCTGTCAAAACATGGCATGCATCGGGCCGGCGCCATCTTGGAAAGGACCTATGATTACGATTATTTATCGATTAGATTGACAAAAAAAAATACAGGTTGGACAGCTAAGAAAGATGCATTGGGTTATTAATGCAACCGCTGATTTAGATTTTTAAAAATTTACTTTACTAGACATACATTGTGAGTTACAGCCAGACTAGTGCCGCAAAAAATGGCTGACAACTGCGTTTACATTTTTTCCACATAAATACGGAATAAAATCATAAAATAACTCTTACTTTTGGACGAGCTTGAATCAGTATCTTGGGCAATGTGTCCTTTTCCAAAAGTATCGTTGCTTTGTTGTAAACGACTCCTTCAACTTCAGAACTAGCAGCTAACGATAGCTACACGGCACACACATGCCCAAATCGTCAAACGCAATACTAAGGAAATTCAGAAAAATAGCAATATACTCGCATAAACTGATATAAATCGGTTTCAAATAACTTCGTTATGATGTTTCTAACACCTATATAGAATTAAATCACAGACGGATATATCTTTGATCAATAACGAGAGCTTTTGAGCATGCGATTCTGATTCCTCCCTTGCGTCCTGGCGAGCGTCAAAAAGGAAGGTCATCTCACTCCATTCCCTTTTATAAACTCTGAGACCACCTAGAGACACCATTCCACTTCTCATTGGTTACTGACATCCAGGGGAAGGCGGGTGCAAGGTTCATTTCGATCCATAGGGCATACACAGAGCTTAAAACTGATCCGAGATCAGAGACTATTTTTCAGAGCTTCGCATGTCCTGTCATGAGTTTCGCTGTAGAAAGAGTTCTGGTTCACCCACAGACATAATTCAAACGGTTTTAGAAACTAGAGATTGTTTTCTATCCAATAGTAATAATAATATGCATATTGTACAAGCAAGAATTGAGTATGAGGCAGTTTAATTTGGAGACGATATTTTCCAAAGTGGAAACAGCACCCCCTGTATTGACAAAAGGCTAGGTATATATAGTTGTTCACATATTCTAAGTCAGAACCGCCCAGAGTAGTGATGCTGGGCGGGCGGGTGTGGGTAGCGATTGGTTGAAGAGCATGAATTTAGTTTTACTAGTGTTTAAGAGCAGTTGGAAGCAGTGTTGTATGGCATTGAAGCTCATTTGGAGGTTTGTTAAAACTTCTTATGGCTGCAATCCCGATAACGGGATCGATATGACAACAGCCAGTGAACGTGCAGGGCGCCATTTTCAAAACATCAAAAATCTCAMAATTAAAATTCCTCAAACATACATGTATCTCATACCATTTTAAAGCTATTCTTATTGTTAATCACACCATAGTGTCCGATTTCAAATAGGCTTTRCAGCGAAAGCACTACAAACGATTATGTTAGGTCACCACAAAACCACAATAAGCACAGCCATTTTTTCCAGCGAAAGATAGCTTTCACAAAAACCAGAAATAGAGATAAAATTAATCACTAACCTTTGATTATTTTCATCAGATGACACTCATAGGACTTCATGTTACACAATTCATGCATGTTTTGTTTGATAAAGTTCATATTTATATAAACAAATCTGAGTTTACATTGACGCGTTAGATTCACTAGTTGCAAAAACATCAAGTGACTTTGCATAGCCACATCGTTTCAACAGAAATACTCATCATAAATATATAGATGATAATACAAGTTATACACATGGAATTATAGATATACCTCTCCTTAATGCAACCGCTGTGTCAGATTTCAAAAAAACTTTACGGAAAAATAAACCATGCAATAATCTGAGACGGAGCTTAGAACAATAGCCAAATTAGCCGCCATGTTGGACTCAACAGAAACCAGAAAATACATGATAAATGTTTCCTTACCTTTGATGAATTCATCAGAATACAGTCCTAGGAATCCCAGGTCCACAAGAAATGCTTGATTTGTTCGTTAATGTCCGTTATTTATGTCAAATTAGCTACTTTGGTTCGCTCCTTCGGTAAACAATTCCAAAGTCAGAAAGCGCCTCCACTATAACGTGACAAAATGTCCAAAAGTTCTGTAACAGTCAGTAGAAACATGTCAAACGATGTACTGAATCAATCTTTAGAATGTTGTTAACATACATCTTGAATAACGTTCCAACCGGAAAAATAAATTGACTTCAGAAGAGCGGTGAAACGGAGGTCCTCCTCATATGAAGGCGCATGGTGAATGCCTGATCAGCCCGTGGAAGTGATTACTCATTCCTGTCTCCTTCGGCCCCCCTTCACATTAGATTCATCAGACAAAGTTCTATTGACTGTTGACATCTAGTGGAAGCCGTAGGAAGTGAAAACTCATCAATGACTCGCTGTGATTTCAATGAGAGCTTGGTTGAAAATTGGCACCCCCAGAAAAAAATACAAACAGGAAGTGGAACTTCTCAGGTTTTTGCCTGCCATGTGAGTTCTGTTATACTCACAGACATAATTCAAACCGTTTTAGAAACTTCAGAGTGTTTTCTATCCAATATGAATAATAATATGCATATATTAGCAACTGGGAATGAGGAGCAGGCCGTTTAATATGGACACCTCTGTGCACCTTTCATCCAAGCTACTCAATACTGCCCCTTCAGCCATAAGAAGTTAACACAGTGTCCAAAGAAAGGTCAGATGTATACAGAATGGTGTCGTCTGCGTAGAGGTGGATCAAGGATTCACCCGCAGCAAGAGCGACATCATTGATATATACAGAGAAAAGAGTCGGCCCGAGAATTGAACCCTGTGAAACCCCCATAGAGACTGCCAGAGGTTCGGACAACAGGCCCTCCGATTTGACACACTGAACTCTATCTGAGAAGTAGTTGGTGAACCGGGCGAGGCAGTCTTTTGAGAAACCAAGGCTGTTGAGTCTGCCGATAAGAATGTAATGATTGACAGAGTCAAAAGCCTTGGCCAGGTCGATGAAGACGGCTGCACAGTACTGTCTTTTATCGATGGCGGTTATGATATCGTTTAATAACTTGGGCATGGCTGAGGAGCACCCATGACCAGCTCAGAAACCGGATTGCACAGCGGAGAAGGTACAGTGGGATTCGAAATGGTCTTAGAGGTAATTTGTGGTTTAGTACTGTACACTGCGTCACCACTTCATTGCTCCAGACCAGTGCAAGGGGGAGTCAGAGAACTGATTATGATTTTGGGTCCCACTGTGTCTCTAACTGACAATGAATGGGCGACATAAACATAAATAGAAATGTATCATTGTGCAGTATTACTTAGTAAAACTATTGTTACACTAGGGTTTTTATTATTTTATTTTGTCAGGGTTATTTTGCTCTTAGTGTAGTACTGTAGGCCACTCCCGACCGGTCACGTTAGACACTGCATAGCAAGCTGTGTTGCTACAGATGCTGGTTCAATACACCTGCCACCCTTGACTGGGAGACCCATGAGAGGATTGTAGTTTTTTTTCTCCCTCTAAAAACAGAAATAAATAAATCTAAATAACAAACTGGCTTTATTTACAAATTGTTAACAATGTCTCAACCCATGTTGAAGAATGGAATTTTTCTCACTCATTTTACTATTTCAAAAAGGAAATCATCTCCAAAATATTGTTATTTTTTAACAAAGCGATTATTATTCATTTTGAAATATATAAAAGCCTGTTGGATATTCTCACAGATATATGATTAACCCTGTTATTAGCAGAACAATATATATTGGTCATGGCTCCCTTGTGGCGCACAATGGGATTGCCTTGCAGTTCACCTGCTGTATCCACTGAAAGCGCACGAGGGCAGGGGGCACGGGAGGGCCACAGAGCCGCACACAGAAGACCGGCCTAGCCCATGGGGAAGGGAGGAGAAGGAAGAGGGAGGGGGGGTGGACCCCCACCCCGCCACACAGGCAAAACTATAGGGGCATTGCACTAATAATGGCGCTGACTAGGGAAACGTTCCCGCTGTTCTGTTCTTAGTGACAGTCTGCACGTTCAAACTAAAACAATGCATCTAATAATGACATCTTTATGCTTTCGTTAATAAAATAATGATAAATATACTCTTTCAAAATGACGATGTTTATTTACTTATGGATCCATAACTGTCACGATCGTCTTGAGGATAATGAGTGGACCAAGGCGCAGCGTGTGGAAAATACATCTCTTTTATTTGAGACGAGTGAAACACGAAACGAACACTTATAACAAAACAAAACAACAAACGACCGTGAAGCTACAAACGTAAGTGCAATACAAAAGCTACAAACGTTCTACATAGACAATTACCCACAAAACCCAATGCCTATGGCTGCCTTAAATATGGCTCTCAGAGACAATGAACCACAGTTGCCTCTAATTGAGAACCAATCTAGGCAGCCATAGACATACAAACACCTAGACAAGTCCTGACCCATTTAACATACAAACCCCTAGACAATCCAAAACCACATACATTCCCCATGTCACACCCTGACCTAACTAAAATAATAAAGAAAACAAAGAATACTAAGGCCAGGGCGTGACAATAACAAATTACTATGGGAATAAATATCACTGAATTACATAAATATCCTCCAATCCTCTATATGTAATTATTGGCGGAGAGTTTCGTTATATTTTTCAATATACTGTAGGCCTACCGTAGATGACATGAGTCTCACTAGTGTTGAGTAATGTACTGTTAAAAGTGGTGTAGGTCTTATTTTTTTAAGAGAATATTGAAGTTAGAAGCAATAGGATTTGAAGCAAAGCCTACAACAATTTTAGCACCGTTTCACACTGCTGTGAGACAAGCATGGGGACTGGTCTTGATAAATTAATGAGATTTTCACTGAATCTCCATGTGGGTATTGGTTATACAATAATTATATTTGACAGTGTAAAAATGTTATGCACTTAGTGTAACCTTTATTTTACTAGCKAAGTCAGATAAGAACAAATTCTTATTTACAAGGACAGCCTACTCCTTCCTCCCCGTCGGGGAATTGAACCCCAGTCTCCCACGTGCCTGCACAACATGGGGATTCTTTAGCTAAATAACCCAGTACTGTTCTATTTTTTCTTGGAATAGAAACACCATAAAATGAATCAAATGAATGAATTAAGTATCAGTCAAAAGTTTGGACACACCTATTCATTCCAGGGTTTTTCTTTATTTTTACTATTTACTACATTGTAGAATAATAGTGAAGACATCACAACTATGAAATAACACACATGGAATCAGTTCAGAACAAATTCTTATTTACAAGGACAGCCTACTCCTTCCTCCCCATRGGGGAATTGAACCCCGGTCTCCCACGTGCTTGCATTCTCTAGTACAGTCCTATTGAAGGCTATCAAATGCTTCTCAAAGATGCTCTCTGGTGGTCAAATTAGCACTAACTAGCATTAATGGTACCAGTGGTTCACACTTAAATAACATRGCATAGAATTCTGCGGCACCATGCAAACTGCGCCGCAGTACACTGCAAATTTTAAAGGACAAACCACTTCATCTATCTATCTATCGATCTAACTATCTATTTATCTATGTCAGAAAGTGTGTACATATCATGAGGTAATATGAAGTTGTCCCATGCAGTTTAACTCCGTGGTCAGACGGAAACATTACAGTCTTAGGTGACTCATACATTCCTATTGGCAGCCCTTATACAGGGTGATGACCTAAACAGAGGTGGTGTCAGAGAGAGAGGGGTGAGCGGTAGATGGAGAGAGAGAGGGAGGAAGAGAGGGCAAGAGAGCGAGAGAGAGACAGAGACTATGTTTTTACTTTCTCTCCAACAGACCTCTAGCCAGCTCTTTCCCTGCAGGTCTAATTGCCCTCAACCCCACACATCATTGCTGTTTCATCATAAAAGAAACATTGAAACTTTATTGCCAGGGATCCATACCAATTTTTTGAGAATGTGTAGTTTAGAGCCTCCATAAATAGGGTATGCTGCAGTAGAGGAGAGGGAAGCCATCAAAGAGCCATCACAGAGACACCTGTTGCTGTTTCACTTGGATTCATCTGGCTGCTAGACAAACGGCTACAGGAAACAGTGAGATTACTACGGCTCAAACAGAACCTTGACCCTTCTGAGAAAAGAACCACCTAGTACGATGCACTTCATTCGCCTTGTATTGAGATACAACGTTCTATTAAAACATTTAATATCTAAAATGTTAAACATCAAATATTATATTAGCTGTGTGTGTGTGTGTGTGTGTGTGTGTGTGTGTGTGTGTGTGTGTGTGTGTGTGTGTGTGTGTGTGTGTGTGTATAACGGGTGTCATCGGAAGGAAGAGACCAAGGCGCAGCGTTCTTTGAGTTCCACATAATTTAATAACGAAGTGAAACTTTGAAAGGACAAAACAATAAAGAATACAACGGCCGAACTGCTTCGAACAGCTTTGTGTGCAAACTACCTGCACACAAACAAAGAACAAGATCCCACACAGAAGGAGGGAAAAGGGCTGCCTAAGTATGATCCCCAATCAGAGACAATGATAGACAGCTGCCTCTGATTGGGAACCGCACTCGGCCAGAAACAAAGAAATACAAAACCTAGAAATAAAGAACAAAGAATGCCCACCCAAATCACACCCTGACCAAACCAAAATAGAGACATAAAAAGGCTCTCTAAGGTCAGGGRGTGACAGTGTGTGAGAGAGAGAGAGAATAGTAAACAAACAAACATTTGAAGAACTTGGTACAAGGTCAAATGCTATTTCTAGGTGGTTAAGGGTTAAGGTTAGAATTAGGGTTAGGGTTAGGAGCTAGGGTCAGTTTTAGAGTTAGGGTTAAGGTTAGGGTTAGGTTTAAGAGGGTTTCTGTTTATGCTGGTATCAAACCTTGGGTTGCACGGGCCTATTGCAACTTTCTGCCCTGTTTCTATATTGTACATCCGACCGGTCTGGAGAGGGTGGGACGTTCGGGTTAAGGTTACGGTTAGGGTAAGAATACGGGTTAAGGTTATGGTTAGGGTTGAATTAAAGTTCAGGGAAAATATGATTTTGAATGGGACTGAATTGTGTGTCCCCACAATGTTAACTGTACAAYAGGGAGTGTGTGTGTGTGTATAAGAGTGTGTGTGTGTGTGAGGTGTGGGGGGTTTGGGGGGGTATAAGAGTGTGTGTGGTTTTTTGTGTTTCCAAATGCGTACATGTGTACTTGAGTTTCTCTGTTTGTTAACACCCTCCTCCCTCCCTCGTCTCCTCCTCCCTCCTTCCTCCTCTCCTCCTCCCTCTCCCTCCCTCTCTCCCTCCTCTCCTCCCTCCCTCTCTCCCTCCTCTCCTCCTCCCACCCTCCTCCTCAGTCAGCAGCAGCCTGCAGGTCATGCAGGAGGTGGGTCCGTTCATCAC
>NW_019942551.1:175048-187106 GCF_002910315.2 Salvelinus sp. IW2-2015 | reverse complement strand
CAACAGATAGTTGAAGTGTATACCTTCTTAAACGATTATCAGAGTTTTTCTTAGTTATCTAGGTGCAATATGATGTTGTCTTTGCTTATCTTCATTTAGTGATCGAAAAGTCATTTTGGAATAAATAGAGTGAATTAATGAAGGAAGGAATTAGAAAGGAGGGAGAGAAAGAGAAACAGGTGGCATTTCACATGTCAATTAGAGCTGTTTTTTCCTATGATGCATAGATGGGGAGAGAGAGAGACAGAGAGAAACAGAGACATACAGAGACAGAGAGACAAACAGAGACAGACAGAGAGAGAGAGAGACAAAGAAACAGAGAGAGACAGAGAGTGAGCAAGACATAGAGAGAGAGAGAGACAGAGAGAGAGAGAGATTCCCTATATTCCCTATTCCCTATATAGTGCACTACTTTTGACCATTGTGCTGTGACAGGGAATAGGGTGCCACTTGGGATGTTGTATTTCACAGCTCATAGAGTTACTTTAATACTCACGACATGTGGACTAATATTTTATATTATTATATTACAGTTCATTTTATAGTTTATCCCATAAATGAACTTCTGTAGGGACATGTTGATCATATAACACTGACTCAACAGGCTAGTTTTAATTCCAGAGCACGGATACATTTTAATTAAGGAGCACGTCTATCAGGATAATTAACAGGTTTTTAATAATGAACATCTGGACATCTGGTGCGTGGCGGCTGGACTGGCATTTCCATTTCAGTCTTATTATTTCTTTTTTGATTATTTTTGCGGCTCAATGCCTACATTGGCTCCTTTAGCTGGAGGAGGAGGAGGAGGAGATGGAGGAGGATGAGGGAAAGGAGGAAGAGGAAGAGAGATCAGGAGAGAAGCAGAGGGTAGAGAGGTATGAGGAAAAGAAAAAAGAGAGGGAAGAGAGAGCAGGGTTAAGGCACACAGTCATATAGTCCGATAATGAGCCTCTCCTTTCCATACCAGAGTCTAGAAAACAGAGTCGTACAGGCTCCTACAGGGTTCTGCTCTCTCTCCACTCTCTTCCCCTTCTCTCCCCCTCTCTCTCTCTCTTCCTCTCCCTCCCCTCTCTATGCCTTGCCCCTCTCTCTCTTCCTCTCCCTCCCCTCTCTACCCCTTGTCTCCTCCTTCCCCTCTCGCTTCCTCTCTCTCCCCTCTCTACCCCTTGTCTCCCACTCCCCCTCTCTCTTCCTCTCTCTCCCCTCTCTACCCCTTGTCTCCCCCTAACTCTCTCTATCCCTCTCTCTACCCTCTCTCCCCCCTTCTCCCCCTCCCCCTCTCTCTTCCTCTCTCCACTCTCTCTCCCCCTCCCCCTCTCTATTATTCTCTCTCCTCTCTCTCCCCCTTCTCTCCCCGTCCCTCTCTCTTCTTCTCTCCCCCCTCTCTCACCCTTCTCTCGCCTTCCCTCTCTCTATTCCTCTCTCGCCCCTCTTCCCTCCCCTCGATTCTCTTTTCCCCCTTCCTTCCTTCCTTCCATCTCTCCCTCCCTCCATCTCCTTTCTCTCCCCCTTTTTTACCGCGTCCTCCATTGTCCCCCCTTTCTCCATATACCCAACATCACCCTCTCTCCCTCTCCTCTCTCACTCTCTCTTTCCCCCAATCCTAGTTACAGATGAGAAGCTTAATATTTCATTAATGACCTCATTAATGAAACAAGGACGACTTCCCTTTTGTCAGGGACAAAAGTTTCCGGCAAATAATTAATTCTCCACAATTAATGCAGGAAAAAGAGTAGAAGCCCCATGAGAGAATTTAGAGTCTCTTGGAGTCCCCTGGTGCAGTGGTTTATTCATACTGTACAAGCCTTAGTTCCCTATGGGGCTTTGCCTTGTGGGCCACTCTTGGAGAGACTGTTACAAAATCAATAACTATCCCACAGATTTTGCTGCACTCAATATGTCTAGGGGTCTTAGGCCTAGTTAACGGGTCGGTAACCTGATTTAAGATGTGCTTCTCTGTCAGAAATCAGCGGATGAGGACCGTGTTGTAGGGCTGGGCCATATATATCTGTTTTTGTGCGATACTCTAAATGCCTGGATGCCTGTATCGCAAGAATCTGTTTTTGATTTATTTATACGTTTTTAGCAGCATTTATGTCTGCTTGTTCTCATGTGGTCTTTTTAGTTGAGTCTCGTTCACTCCTTCTGTGCTGTGCACTTTTCCATTTACACCAGAGATCTGTATATGATGATGTAATGCCTATGTCTCCGCCCTAACAATGGGAGTTGTTGTCTCAAAGGTGGGAAGGTAGGCGATAATCTTACATGCTGACCAGACCGGACACGTCGCGTGCGCGAGCGTCGCAAAATAAATMTAGAAACCCATGTTCTTAAATTATTGCACCCACACTGCTTGCGCGCGCCAACGAGCGTCTGCGACACCAAGGGCTAGATGTCGTTCCTATTTCTGARGCAGATCACGCTGCAAGTCCTGCCTCTCCCATCTCCTTATTGGTTTATAGAAGCAGGTACCCACGTGCCATCTCCTCATTGGTTATACCCACGTGGGTGATAGAAAGACGAGAACTGTTTTGCCGGTAGTCGTGGTAATACAATGAAAGTTTAGATGCGATCACCATATCATTTAAACGATGAAAAAGCCTGGAAGGAGGAGAGATGACTAGAAACGATTCGGTTGGCCGTTTTATGTGTGGATTAATTGTCGGAGTAGAGATCCTTGTCCATTTCAGGTAAAATAACAACTCAATGTTTATATCCCAGAACAAATTAGATAGCAACAGCAAGCTAGCTAAACCGGACAAATTAACGTTAGCTAGCAAGTGCAAGCTAACTAGCTAAAATACCATACATGTTTAATGCTTTTCGACATGTCCCCAAATTAATGTCATTGGTTCAGAGTTTGTTTTGATATTTTAACCTGCGTGTCGTGATCGCGTTTGGTGTGGGGGGGCAAAATACATTTATGCACGATAGCGCACGATGGCGCARGCGCGCAGCCGGTTTGGGCAAGGTGTTAGGTTCAAAATAAGCACATTGAAACACATTGGACTTATTTTGGACATATTTTGTCGAGAGAGAAACCTCGTTTCGCCTCTTTCTCTATGTTCACACACACACACCAAGCCCCTCCTCCACATACACCAAMCCCCTCCCCCTGCCACTCACAACAACAAAGATGAGAGATAATTTCTTCCTCTCTGACAACAAGKGGTTTCAACTCGATATTTCCTGTCACGCCCTGGCCTTAGTATTCTTTGTTTCCTTTATTATTTTAGTTAGGTCAGGGTGTGACATGGGGAATGTTTGTGTTTTTGTATTGTCTAGGGTGGTTGTATGGTTTAGGGGGTTAAGTAGAGTAGATGGGTTTGTGTTTAGTGTAGGTGTCTAGCTGTGTCTATGGTTGCCTGAATGGTTCTCAATCAGAGACAGATGTCATTAATTGTCTCTGATTGGGAGCCATATTTAAGACAGCCATAGGCACTAGGTTAATGTGGGTAATTGTCTATGTTGTACGTTTGTAGCTTGTGTGTGCACTTACGTCTTTAGCTTCAGGATTGTTTGTTGTTTTGGTTTCAGTTTGTTAAAGTGTTCGTTGCATGTTTTTCCTTTTCTCTAAAATAAAAGAGAATGTATTTTGCACACGCTGCGCCTTGGTCCACTCTCTCTCAGCAAGACGATCGTGACATTTCCATTTAAAGTTTGGTCCAACAGAATGGGTCATATGGACACCGAAACACATTGAGACATTGTTTTACTGTAATAGAGGAGAAGCTAACCTCTCTAACGATACCCTTTTACGTCTCAACTCCTCAAATTGTGTGCAAAGCAGACACTACTAAAACAGGAGTATCAGTGAACATTGATTATGGAAAATGAATGCTCAGTTTGATGTGTGTGGCATTGAGATAGTATGTACTGCTAGCAGCATTTTAGCCAAAGACGGTTAAACTAGCGGTTTAGTCTGTATTTTATAAATGATCAAATTTGGACTAATCAGACCAGAGGACAGATTTCCACCAGTCTATTGTCCATTGCTTGTGTTTCTTGGCCCAAGCAAGTCTCTTCTTCTTATTGGTGTCCTTTAGTAGTGGTTTCTTTGCAGACATTCGACCATGAAGGCCTGATTCACGCAGTTCTTCACTGAACAGTTGATGTTGCGATGTGTCTGCATTTATTTGTGCTGCAATCTGGGGTGCAGTTAACTCAAATGAACTTTTCCTCTGCTGCAGAGGTAACTCTGGGTCTTCCTTTCCTGTGGCGGTCCTCATGAGAGCCAGTTTCATCAAGTGCTTGATGGTTTTTGAGACTGCACTTGAAAAAACCTTAAAAGTTCTTGACATTTTCCYGATTGACTGACCTTCATGTCTTAAGGTAATGATGGACTGTCATTTCTCTTTGCTTATTTGAGCTGTTCTTGCTATAATATGGACTTGGTCTTTTACCAAATAGGGCTATCTTCTGTATACCACCCCTACCTTGTCACAACACAACTGATTGGCTCAAACGAATTAAGAAGGAAATACACTGCTCAAAAAAATAAAGGGAACAGTAAAATAACACATCCTAGATCTGAATGAATGAAATATTCTTATTAAATACTTTTTTCTTTACATAGCTGAATGTGCTGACAACAAAATCACACAAAAATGATCAATGGAAATCAAATTTATCAACCCATGGAGGTCTGGATTTGGAGTCACACTCAAAATTAAAGTGGAAAACCACACTACAGGCTGATCCAACTTTGATGTAATGTCCTGTGAGCGGACCAAGTAATTGGGCGTCACTCAAAAGCAGGAAGGTGGAACAAACGAGTCAGGAGTAGGTTTTCTTGATTGAACATAGTTCTATATTGAGGGCATTTGGTCAACACAAACACTCCAACGTTATCAACGAAAATCTCCCAAAGGAAAAAGAAAACATATCTTCTTCTCCAGATCAAAACAGGAACACAATATGATTGTCTTTGAACTACAACAAAAAGTCACGGCATTGTCACCGTCTTAATGGTTCTTCATAGATAGCTCCTCTGTCTCGGTGGCCATCTTCCCGAGATAGTTTTTTCTTCTGCTGGTTCCATACTCTCTCTTATAGGGGAAGGAGAATATCTCATTAGTAGTGTCAGCTGTGCTTAATTGCCTCTGGTTACCTTGTCTCCCATGCCTTGTTGGGCTACCATCCGTGAGCCCAGCCTGCCCTCTGGTGGTCCTTCCACAGTCCTTAAAACAAGTCAAAATGAGGCTCAGTAGTGTGTGTGGCTCCACGTGCCTGTATGACTCCCTACAACACCTGGGCATGCTCCTGATGGAGGTGGCGGATGGTCTCCTGAGGGATCTCCTCCCAGACCTGGACTAAAGCATCCGCCAACTCCGGGACAGTCTGTGGTGCAACGTGGCGTTGGTGGATGGAGCGAGACATGATGTCAAGATGTGCTCAATTGGATTCAGGTCTGGGGAATGGGCAGGCCGCAGTCCATAGCATCAATGCCTTCCTCTTGCAGGAACTGCTGACACACTCCAGCACATGAGGTCTAGCATTGTCTTGCATTAGGAACCCAGGGCCAACCGCACCAGCATATGGTCTCACAAGGGGTCTGAGGATCTCATCTCGTACCTAATGGCAGTCAGGCTACCTCTGGCGAGCACATGGAGGGCTGTGCGGCCCGCCAAAGAAATGCCACCCCACACCATGACTGACCCACCGCCAAACCGGTCATGCTGAAGGATGTTGCAGGCAGCACAACGTTCTCCACGGCGTCTCCAGACTCTGTCACATCTGTCACATGTGCTCAGTGTGACCTGCTTTCATCTGTGAAGAGCACAGGGCGCCAGTGGCGAATTTGCCAATCTTGGTGTTCTCTGGCAAATGCCAAACGTCCTGCACGGTGTTGGGCTGTAAGCAAACCCCCACCTGTGGACGTCGGGCACTCATACCACCTCATGGAGTCTGTTTTCTGACCGTTTGAGCAGACACATGCACATTTGTGGCCTGCTGGAGGTCATTTTGCAGGGCTCTGCAGTGCTCCTCCTGCTCCTCCTTGCACAAAGGCGGAGGTAGCGTCCTGATGCTGGGTTGTTGCCCTCCTACGGCCTCCTCCACGTCTCCTGATGTACTGGCCTGTCTCCTGGTAGTGCCTCCATGCTCTGGACACTACGCTGACAGAGACAGCAAAATTCTTGCCACAGCTCGCATTGATGTGCCATCCTGGATGAGCTGCACTACCTGAGCCACTTGTGTGGGTTGTAGACTCCGTCTCATGCTACCACTAGAGTGAAAGCACCGCCAGCTTTCAAAAGTGACCAAAACATCAGCCAGGAAGCATAGGAACCGAGAAGTGGTCTGTGGTCACCACCTGCAGAACCACTCCTTTATTGGGGGTGTCTTGCTAATTGCCTATAATTCCACCTGTTGTCTATTCCATTTGCACAACAGCATGTGAAATTATTGTCAATCAGTTTTGCTTCCTAAGTGGACAGTTTGATTTCACAGAAGTGTGATTGACTTGGAGTTACATTGTGTTTTTTAAGTGTTCCCTTTATTTTTTTGAGCAGTGTACATTCCGCAAATTAACTTTTAAAAGACACACCTATCAATTGAAATTATTCACGCAGTCGGGTTTCATACATGCATAATTACATTTGTGGTCACTTTTAAGAATGGTGTTTTCCACTAATGGAACATTCATTCATTCATGGGCATTGCTGCGTTTATAATGTGAAGAAATACCCTAATAGTTTATCAACATGTTAAGCTAAAAGTTATCATCTGTTGGGTCATGCTCATTGCTTATAACCATTTTTTTTATGCTAGTGGTTGTATTACTTTGGGACCTATCGCATCCAACAACTGGCCCAGACTATGTGGATAAAAAATATTGGAATATTTTTTTCGCACAGAATAGAATAGGTCACTCTTTGTACTATGGGGGATAATAGATTGACATAGGTAATGCTTTTACTGTTCGTTAGGCCTACTCATCTTGTTGGCTCTCGAAAAGTAAATGTGGACAGTTTTCCAATTTCTTCAATTTGCACGTCGGAATTGAATAAGGACACGCACAGTTGTGTCTTCGATTTGTCTGTCTTCACTTGTAGCCTGTGAGAAAAACCTGATCACGTGATGGAGAGTCATGTGAGTGAGAGTTGCTTCGGGCACCAGCAGGCTGGGAGAAGGGAATTATAATGATTATATTCAGCCCAAGGGTGCAACGGCCACTGGCGCAAAAGGCATGGATGTTTTTATGGGGCAATACAGCCAAAGGGTATGCAGCCTGGAATTTCGAGGCATTATCAGGTGCTTTCAAATTGTGAGTGAGAGACTGATGAAGTGTGTCTGTCTGTCTGTCTGTCTGTCTGTCTGTCTGTCTGTCTGTCTGTCTGTCTGTCTGTCTGTCTGTGTCTGTCTGTCTGTCTGTCTGTCTGTCTGTCCTGTCTGTCTGTCTGTCTGTCTGTCTGTCTGTCTTCTGTCTGTCTGTCTGTCTGTCTTGTCTGTCTGTCTGTCTGTCTGTCTGTTCTGTCTCGTCTGTCTGTCTGTCTGTCTGTCTGTCTGTCTGTCTGTCTGTCCTTCTGTCTGTCTGTCTGTCTGTCTGTCTGTCTGTCTGTCTGTCTGTCTGTCTGTCTGTCTTCTGTCTGTCTGTCTGTCTGTCTGTCTGTCTGTCTGTCTGTCTGTCTGTCTGTCTGTCTGTCTGTCTTCGGTCTGTGCTGTCTGGTCTGTCTGTCTGTCTGTCTGTCTGTCTGTCTGCTGTCTGTCTGTCTGTCTTCTGTCTTCGGTCTGCTGTCTGTCTGTCTGTCTGTCTGTCTGTCTGTCTGTCTGTCTGTCTGTCTGTCTGTCTGTCTCTGTCTGTCTGTCGTCTGTCTGTCTGTCTGTCTGTCTGTGCTGTCTGTCGTCTGTCTGTCTGTCTGTCTTCTGTCTGTCATGCTTGTCTGTCTGTCTGTCGTCTGTCTCTGTCGTCGTTCTGGGTCTGTCTGTCGTCTGTCTGTCTGCTTCTGTCTGTCGGCTGTTATTTCTATTTAGTGGCCCTCTTGAGGCACTTAGCACAGTGTGTTTGTTTAGGTGTGAAAGTATAGGCTCACAATCAGCTCTAGGATGCCTCAGTGTCTGAGTTTTGGAGAAAAATAGCACACACGCAGGCCACACACCATACTCTCCCTCCCCCTCCAGCCGCAGGTCCTGGCTCCCAGCATGCTTTAGGCCATCCATCAGCCTCACAGTGGATCCAGCCCTCAGCGCACATGGAGTGAGAAAAATTGACAGAATAAAAGAATGGAGAGAACGGAGAGACGGTTCAATTCACAGTATTAAGCACCTAAAAAATGAAAATGAGTGAATAGAGAAAAAATTGGCTGGAGCTGATTTAACTCTTTAACCTGGTGATGCATATCCCACAGGAATGTGGAGAGGTTTGGCTTCCACCTGGTGATGCATATCCCACAGGACTGTGGAGGGGTTTGGCTTCCACCTGGTGATGCATATCCCACAGGACTGTGGAGGGGTTTGGCTTCCACCTGGTGATGCATATCCCACAGGACTGTGGAGAGGTTTGGCTTCCACCTGGTGATGCATATCCCCCAGGACTGTGGAGGGGTTTGGCTTCCACCTGGTGATGCATATCCCCCAGGACTGTGGAGGGGTTTGGCATCCACCTGGTGATGCATATCCCCCAGGACTGTGGATGGGTTTGGCTCCCACCTGGTGATGCATATCCCACAGGACTGTGGAGGGGTTTGGCATCCACCTGGTGATGCATATCCCCCAGGACTGTGGAGGGTTTGGCTTCCACCTGGTGATGCTTATCCCATTAACATGGCTATTGGAAGAACTGACACTGGCAGGCCTCATTCTTTGTCTGGGTCCTGATGAGGGATAATACCACCATGGTAGAGGGGTACATGGCAGGCCTCATTGTTTGTCTGGGTCCTGATGAGGGATAATACCACCATGGTAGAGGGGTACATGGCAGGCCTCATTGTTTATCTGGGTCCTGATGAGGGACTTGTTTTGGGCAATGGTTCTCCCATGGACGATAGCGTCCATGTCCTTGCTTCATGTTGCTTAACTACCTTTCTCCGCTCCCCTGTTCAGCCCAGATTATCTACACACTAATGGGTGTCGCTAGCTGTTAATGAATGACTGGGGCTGGAGCTACAAATAGGCTGCTTGCTCCCTGAGGGCTATCTCATATCATGATTTAACACCAGACATATTGGACAATCACACTCCTCCTTCTTCCCTCCCTCCCTAGTCATTGTCCCACTCCTTCTCCCTTGTTCTCTCCTCATTCCCCTTGCTCCCACTCCTTCTTCTCCTCCCTCATTCTCTCCTACCTTATTCCCCCTTTCACTAAGGCTTGCTAGTGTCATGGATACCCACTATACTGTCATGGATACCTGTGGATACCCACTATACTCTGTCATGCCTCTTCTGTGACTGACTTGGCTCTGCTCTGAGGCATGGTACTGGTCTGCTCTGAGGCATGGTACTGCTCTGCTCTGAGGCAGCTGATATCTCAAAGTGCTGTACAGAAACCCAGCCTAAAACCCCAAACAGCTGGGGGTCTGCAGGTCTTGAGCGGTGTCTCGCTGGTCTGACGTGGGGTGATCATTGATCTGTGCCTCCTAGTGTGAAGTGTTGAGGCTGCCGTTTGAGCAGCGATGTCCTTTAGAGTCCGGAGCAAAAGTCGCCACTGCCTCCTTATAGAGGTCACCTGTCATAGAGGCTGTTCAATCCAGGGTAGGAGTGGTGGAACAGGAAAACATTTGGTTCTGAGGACACATCCACGGAAAATGCTTGACGTTACCCGCCCTGTATTGTAGCAGAGGTGGAAGCTCTTTTCCTGTAGCAGGGTGGAGATAACCAACTTGCTGCATTGGGAAAAGTAGAAGAAGCTTTTTCAAATCACTCCCCTTCAGTGCTATGCCACCCCTTTCCTGAAACTGTGCTCTCAGTCCGTTTGGGCCCTGTGCTGTATCATTATGTGGCTAGGTTTGAGCCTATTTTCACTCAGACAGAAGTTCTAGGGTGCACTGCCGTGATTTGGACACCAGCAGTTAGGACACACTGTTTGGGACAAAAGTTTTTTATCTTCTATATATTTCCCATTTGAGTTCACATAAGCGAGAACAATCGTGTCTTGTGTTTAGTTCTCAGTGGGTTGTGCGGAGTTTCAGGAGGCTATCAGAGGGCTGACAGCGGGGGCGCTGCTCAGGGGTGAGCAGCGCTGGGCTTGGCGTTTTCTTTTGTCTGTTCTGCGTTGAGTGACTCTACTGTCGCAGGATCTGTGGAACGTTCTGCTGTTAGTGTCGAGACTTTGTCCAGTGCTGAGGTTTAGGCTGTTCTGCTGGCCGTCTCTAGTTGGGATGCCACCATCCCTAGTGGAAGTTGTTCCTCTGTCCACTGCCATCCCCCACTCAACCTCTCCTCCAGCAGATCTGATCCTCTCCTCCATACCCCCCTCTCCCCTCTCACTCCGAGCATCTGATCCTCTCCTCTAGTGCTTTGTTCTGCTTCTGCTTCTGCTCTTTCTCCTGTTGAAGCTTGTCTCACCACTGTCCAGAGGCAGATATGTCTCTCCTCCACCTCCAGCTCTCTGTCTGGATAGTTGTTGTGCTGACTGTTGTGACTGGGTCTGGCTGAATGTGAGTGTAATTCACCTGCTGTTCCAGCTCCAAAAACCTGCCCTACCTCCAGCTGGTGAATTTATCCTTCATTTTCAATGAAGGGAGAAAGTCTCAAATTGTACTGGAGGTTGACTGTCTCGCTGAGGCGATTGCTCGTCTGTAGGGGTTATATGATGAAGAGCGTCTGGATCCTGACCGCTGGGTGGGGTATACTTTATCAAAAGGGAGAGCTTCTCCTGCTGCTGCTAATTTCTTATTAGGAAAGTCCAGCTGGATAAACTCAGTTTGGGGTGCCCTGTACCAATACCTGTTCCAGACTTATATAGATTATGTACCGACTCCAGGAGTACCTCGTTGTCAATATCCCTGAGTTTCCACCCCTCGTAAACCCCCCCTCTCTTAACAGAAGGGGTAGTGTGCTAATATTAGCCACTGTCCATGCCAGGATGGCAATTTGTGTGAAGATAAGGTGCTGATTTCCCCATTTTTTGTAATAGTCAGCAAAAAGTCATGTCTCTCGCAATTTCCATACAGAGTTCATTTGTCTCTTTCTTGGCCTCTATCATTCCTTTACACTCCACAGAGTACATGTATTTTAATTACCTCTACACCAGCAGGAAGGCGCTTCTAAGGCCTCTCCATTTTCGGTTGGCGGTTAGATAATTCCCGACCTCTCCTGCCACTGTTGGCTAATTCTTTGACACCTCTCACTTGACACGTCAATGCTAGTTGAAGCTGTATCCAAGTCAGTTCCAGGTGCGTTGGTTTTCAGGTTTCTATTGTATTTCCAGAGCAACTTTCTGTTTTAGCATAAAATCCCTTGGTTGTGAATCTCTTGCAGGTATCCGTAATTCCTCCAAAACTTCAAGTTGTTATGTTTTGAGTTGATTGAATTTAGGGTTATGTTGTAGAAGGTAAGCATCCTGTAATGTGTTCCTGACAAAAAAATCAAGTTTAACTAATCATAAAAAATCTATCTTTTTTAAAAAAATGCTGAAAAAATGCAGAGCCTCAGCTGATCATCTGATCATACCTCTTCTCTCTCTATTCTCTCTCTCTCCTTTTACTAGCTAGCTTCTTTCAGAGGAGTCCCTAGCCAACTGCCTTAAGCAAAACAGGTTAAACTAACTTAGCTAGCTAAGTAAAACCGCTATAATTTATGAAAATTTTTACTTTTTCAAAAGCCTTTCTCTTTGTTGCTGCTTGTTTGGTCCTCCTAATTCATCTATGCCCAGATTTTCTTTGCTTTTTTCCGATGTAACTTTACTCTAAAAAACCTGTAAAAATTCCCCCAATATCTTGTCAGCTGTTGCTGCTTAATTTGGAACTCCGAATCTCCGGAACACACTCTCTCTCTCTCTCTCACTCTCTCTCTCCTCTACTCTCTCTCGTCTCTCTCTCTCTCTCTCTCTTCTCTCGGTCTATCTTTCTACTCTCTCTCCATTCTCATTTCTGCTGCGTCTGCTGGGAAATTATGA
>NW_019942551.1:163608-170145 GCF_002910315.2 Salvelinus sp. IW2-2015 | reverse complement strand
AAGCAATGCAGGTGTAGAAGCACGGTGGCTAGGAAAACTCCCTAGAAAGGCCAGAACCTATAAAGAAACCTAGGAAACCTGAACATGCTACATTACCATGGAAATTATTACATCACAATACCAGGCAGCCATTGCGACTGTACCCATAAGTTTACCAGTCAAATTGCTAGGGTTAGACTATTCTTTCTATTTTTATGGTAGCACATGCAGTCAGGAGCAGAGGTGAGGAGAAAATGTGTCTCTAAATATTACGGAGACTGTGGTCATTTGGCTGGCCAACTACCATCATCCAAAATTCCATGAACAACACAGAGCAGAGCAGTACCATGCCTCAGAGCAGACCAGTACCATGCCTCAGAGCAGAGCAGTACCATGCCTCAGAGCAGAGCAGTACCAAGCCTCAGAGCAGAGCAGTACCATGCCTCAGAGCAGAGCAGTACCATGCCTCAGAGCAGAGCAGTACCAAGCCTCAGAGCAGAGCAGTACCATGCCTCAGAGCAGAGCAGTACCATGCCTCAGAGCAGAGCAGACCAATCTCAGAGCAGAGCAGTACCATGCCTCAGAGCAGAGCATACCATCCTCAGAGCAGAGCAGTACCAAGCCTCAAGCAGAGCAGTAGCCAAGCCTCAGAGCAGAGCAGTACCAAGCCTCAGAGCAGAGCATACCATGCCTCAGAGCAGAGCAGTTACCATGCCTCAGAGCAGAGCAGTACCATGCCTCAGAGCAGAGCAGTACCAAGCCTCAGAGCAGAGCAGTACCATGCCTCAGAGCAGAGCAGTACCATGCCTCAGAGCAGGAGCAGTACCATGCCTCAGAGCAGAGCAGTACAAGCCTCAGAGAGAGCAGTACCATGCCTCAGAGCAGAGCAGTACCATGCCTCAGAGCAGAGCAGTACCATGCTATGCCTCAGAGCAGAGCAGTACTTGCCTCAGAGAGAGCAGTACCATGCCTCAGAGCAGAGCAGACCTTGCCTCAGAGCAGAGCAGTACCATGCCTCAGAGCAGAGCAGTACCAAGATATGGAGTGTTGGGGGGCTGTCTGTACAGTTTGGGAAAATGTTCAGGAGATATGGAGTGTTGGGGGGCTGTCTGTCAGTTGGGAAGATGTTTCAGGAGATATGGAGTGTTGGGGGCTGTCTGTACAGTTTGGGAAATGTTTCAGGAGATATGGAGTGTTGGAGGGCTGTCTGTACAGTTGGGGGAATATGTTTCAGAGATATGGAGTGTTGGGGGCTGTCTGTACAGTTGGGGAAGAGTTTTCAGGATATATGGAGTGTTGGGGGGGTTGTCTGTACAGTTGGGGAAGATGTTTCAGGAGAAATGGAGTGTTGGGGGGGTTGTCTGTACAGTTGGGGAAGATGTTTCAGAGATATGGAGTGTTAGGGGGGCTGTCTGTACAGTTGGGGAATATGTTTCAGGAGATATGGAGTGTTGGGGGGCGTCTGTACAGTTGGGGAAGATGTTTCAGGAGAAATGGAGTGTTGGGGGTTGTCTGTACAGTTGGGGAAGATGTTTCAGAGAATATGGAGTGTTTAGGGGGGTCTGCGACAGTTGGGGAATATGTTTCAGGAGATATGGAGTGTTGGGGGGGCTGTCTGTACAGTGGGAAGATGTTTCAGGAGATATGGAGTGTTTGGGGTTGGGGAAGATGGGTTGGATATACAGTTGTTTTTTGTGATATGTGGTGTTGTTTTGTATTGTGTGGTAGAGGGCAAGGTGAGTATGCAGTACTGCAGTACAGGGATATTAGTTTTGGGTGGTGAGGTTTTAATGAAATTAGAATTGATCATTAAAGAAGACAAAAAAGTTATGTCTCTCTCATCATCTCTCTCTCTCTCTCTTCTCTCTCTCTCTCTCTCTCTCTCTCTCTCTCTCTCTCTCTCTCTCTCTCTCTCTCTTCTCGTCTATCTTTCTATCTCTCTCTCTCTCTCTCTCTCTCTCTTCTCTCTCTCTCTCTCTCTCTCTCTCCTCTCTCTCTCTCTCTCTCTCTCTCCTCTCTCTCTCTCTCTCTCTCTCTCTCTCTCTCTCTCTCTCTCTCTCTCTCTCTCTCTCTCTCTCTCTCCCTCTCTCTCTCTCTCTCTCTCATCTCTCTAATTATATGAGCGAGTGCGAGTGATGTCTGGAGTTAGATTGCCTTTGTTTTCCTTCTTGTTTACTTTTCTTGGTGGTTTTCCTTTTTCTTTGCATGATTAAGGTTATCATWATTTTTGTGTTAGAATTAAGTATATTTATTTCTTGTCAGATTTGCCATGGTTTTGGCGGGGATGGCTACCCACATGGGGACGCCGTCCCTGTCACTTCCGCACGGCTTTAGGTGTGTTACTGAAGCTACTGTCACTGTGGAGGAGTTTCTGGTCTCCGTAGGAGAGAAGGTAGGCTATGAGAATGTTGCTTATGCATCACGGATGAATAAAGCGGTGGTGGCTTTTCTTGAAGAAGAGCGTCTTGTTGATCGTATTGTTGAGCATGGCGTACTTCTTAAAGGTATGTTTATTCAATTTACGCAGCTTTTTTCTCCGTCAACAAGGGTAACGATTTCGTATGTATCGCCGTTTATTCCCAATGAGCTATTGGAGCGCGAATTATTGCGGTATGGGAAGTTTGCAAGTTCAATTAAGATTATTCCGCTTGGTTGCAAACACCTGGCTTTGAAACAGGTTATGTCGTTTCGGCGACAGGTGTTTATGTTTTTGGACTCACTGGAGTTTGGAGTTATCGTTGGAGTTATCGTTTAAAGTTAGGTATGTCAACAGACTGTATATGGCTCATGCTAGTACGAGCAGTCAATGGTGTTTTGAGTGTGGGGATGTTGGCCATAAGTGACATGCTTGCCCGAAAAGAGAGAAGGCGGAGGGAGGGATGCAGGTAGTCCTCGTAACGCCTGGGCCCGCTGATGTAAGGAGAGGTGGGCCGGCAGTCTCCCAGGTAGTGGAGGAGATACCCGGTACGAGTGATGGGGTATAGGAGGGGGTTTAGGAGGGAATAGTCTTCCAGGTAGTGGAGGAGATACCCGGTACGAGTGATGGTGTACAGGAGGGGGTTTAGGAGGGAATAGTCTTCAGGTAGTGGAGGAGATACCCGGTACGAGTGATGGGGTACAGGAGGGGGTTTAGGAGGGAATAGTCTTCAGGTAGTGGAGGAGANGAATAGTCTTCCAGGTAGTGGAGGAGATACCCGGTACGAGTGATGGGGTACAGGAGGGGGTTTAGGAGGGAATAGTCTTCCAGGTAGTGGAGGAGATACCCGGTACGAGTGATGGGGTACAGGAGGGGGTTTAGGAGGGAATAGTCTTCCAGGTAGTGGAGGACATACCCGGTACGTGTGATGGGGTACAAGTGGGGAGTGTTGAGAGGGATGTGCCTGAGGGGAGTCAGGGGTCTGTGGCCTCAGTTAAGGAGGATCAGGAGAAGGATATGGACATCTCTTTTGATATGACAGCAGCTGGTGACGACTCAATTTACAATTTAGAGGAGGTAAAGAGTTTCCTGAATCAGACTTTTGGGAAATCTGTCAAATTGATGTATTTGATCTTGATAAGTTTGTGAGGTCAGCTGTGATGTTACAGAAGACGGTGGGGTTAGACCAGTTGGGTGAGAAGAAGCGTTTTCGCTTGATTAAATTTGTTACTGCTGTTATGGCAGCAAAAGGAAGTGGGAAACGTGGTAAGGTTAAGATAAAATTAAAACAATGATCATGACTCATAGGGTGTTTTTTCTCTCTGTCTTGTTTCTCTGCTGTTTCTTCTGTTTTTCCTTTCTCTTTTCTATATGGCAATCAATTGAAAGGATCCTTAATCAACGTAGACAAACTAAGCATGATACATAATCGTATAGTACATAGCAAACTCACTTGGATCATAGTGGCTTTGATTCGTGCCTTGCATTTTGTTTTTAAAGTGGTTGACAGAAGCAAAACGGCCACCTTTAACAAAGATGTGCTCTGACATGACGATTTTGCGTTACAAAGAGTTTGAAGAAAATGTAAGGTAACTTGTAAAGGCCCTTATGATGAAAAATGGAGCAAACAATGGTCAGCTTTGCTCCAGAGGTTGATGACTTTGTGGCTGAACTGTTCTACGGTTATGGTGTGGGAGAATTTTACCTAGACAATGACTTCCTCGGTTTGACTCTGCAGTCTAGCCAGGATGTCAACCATGCTAAGCGGCTTGGTTGGCCCCTCACTGAGGTTGGAAAGGACCTCTATCTGGTTGAGGCCCCAGGAGGTTATCACTTCTACCTGGTGGACAAAGATCAGCCTCCCAATGATCCTGTGCAGAATGCGAGTCTGGCAGCGTCTGACCTGCAGGAATCAATACACTGCTGCTCCTCCCTTCTGGGGATGAAGGTGAAAGAGAACAATGAGGAGAAGAACACTGTGCTGATGGGATTCAGACACTCAGTGTACACTAGAGCTTCACAACATTGTTGGAACAGTAGATCATGTGACAGCCTTCGGGCGGATAGCATTCTGCTGTCCACGTGAGCAGTTTGCAGATCTTGAAGCCTTGATGACAAAGGGGAACCATCAAATCTTTACTATCTTGTTAAGCCTGGACACCCCTGGGAAGGCTTGGTTAGCCTGGACACCACTGGGAAGGCTTGGTTAGCCTGGACACCCCTGGGAAGGCTTGGTTAGCCTGGACACCCCTGGGAAGGCTTGGTTAGCCTGGACACTCCTGGGAAGGCTTGTTTAGCCTGGACACCCCTGGGAAGGCTTGTTTAGCCTGGACACCCCTGGGAAGGCTTGTTTATCCTGGACACCACTGGGAAGGCTTGGTTACCCTGGACACCCCTGGGAAGGCTTGTTTAGCCTGGACACCCCTGGGAAGGCTTGTTTAGCCTGGACACCCCTGGGAAGGCTTGGTTAGCCTGGACACCCCTGGGAAGGCTTGGTTAGCCTGGACACTTAGTTTGTAATAGTCACGAATGTTCGTACAGGATTGAGATTGTCTGAGAGTGAGATTTACCCTGAATCTGGGAAAGAAATAGGTTACTAAATTTGGGAGTTATTTTAGAATATTATAGAACTGAGAGAGTATTACTAGAACCCTGTGAGAGAACTATTATATGGGAAGGTTGGAATTAGCCCTGGAGGAGAAGTAATTCTACTAACACCTTGAGAGAGCTGGAGGAGGAAAGGCTTGGTTAGAACATTGGAATCTCTCAACTACGGGAAAGGGAGAATATTGGTATCTAGCAAATCGTGACAGAGCATATGGGATTAACAGTCTTTGTTTAGAGAACCGAGAGATGTGACATATACTACACTTGAGGGGGAAGGGGTATTTGATACTTTGCTGGACAAATGAGAGAGTATTACTAATGAGAGAGATGAGAAAGTTTAACTAGGCTGAGAGAGTATTACTTTACAGACTGAGATGGAGTTTGGGAAGGCTTGTACTTATCCTGGTACAACCCATTGGAGTAATTTATCCTGGGAAGTCACACGGCTCTGGAGACCGAGATTATGACTCTCGGAAACAACCGTACCTCCGAGTAGTATTTAGGGATGGCTGTCTGGATTAAGCGGAGACGTATGTGGACATATGACTCCGTGGTGAAGGTTTTTCCTGGACATTAACCTGGAAGGAATGTTGGTTAGGCTCTGGCAACTGGGTAAGGGTGGTTGCTGGAATCTTGGGAAGGACAGACCCGTAAGAAGCTCGCTGGTAGATTGATGTGGATGCTGATTTACCGTAAATGCACCGGCATGAGACTCTTGCTTGAGTGAATGCTTGGAGTTGGTTTACTTTATTGTGTTGTGGGTCCAGAACCCTATAATTCTTGAAAATTTAAAAACTCACTTTCATCTATGTATGATCTGCGATGTATTAGATTTAAATCTGAGAGAGATCTCTCTTAAACTGGTAGAATTACTCGGATCTAAACGGTAGTTAGAATATATCTACTTAAATCTCTTTTTCATACGTACTGAGCTGAGTATTCACTGAAATTTTATCGTCTCAACTGAGAGACAGTGTGTTAATTTCTCAGATACTTGGTTTCATTATTTTCTTTCTTTTAAACTTTTACTTCTCTCTCTCCTCCTTCTTCTTTTTCTTTTAGAGTATTTATAAATGAGAGGTGATATCAACTGAGAGAATATTACTTTTACTCACCTGGAAGAGGGACGGAAGATTAATTTATTATACCTCCAACTGAGAGAAGTATTACTAAACTCTGAGTTTACTAAACTGACGAGAGTGTTATAGAATGAGCGCAGATTATTATGCACTACTACTCACTGAGAAAAGTATTTATAGTGTGGGCGGGTCACAGAAGATACATTTGTATTTCTTAGTGTGACACACAGTTAATTGAGGCTTCTTATCATGCTTCTGTGTCTGGAGGTATTCTCTGATGAGGTTCCCTTTCTCTCATCTTGCTTTTTTTCTCCTCACGCGTCGAGGGGTATGTGGAGGGATAACAGAAGTCTAGGATGCTTGTACTTTTCAGGGTTTTAAAATTGCAAAATCTTACAGCAAGATTTTCTTGAGATAGTGATCTTAAAACATTCTATATGCTATTAACCCCCCCCG
>NW_019942551.1:159841-163583 GCF_002910315.2 Salvelinus sp. IW2-2015 | reverse complement strand
CGCCCCAGCTTAGACAGGGCTTTGACTGTTTAGTGCCAAAAATAAGGGGGTTAAATACATGTAAAAAATTGGGACTATCTGTTGTTCCATGTAGTGAATATGTTATTCAATGTGTTTGTGTGGGCTAATAGCAGTAAGGCCATCATCAAATAATTTTGTTAGTTTTTTTAATGTATTTTGTATTATTGTTTTATACTTCAATAGGTCTTACAATTCAAAATCAAATAGCTAAATGATCCTTGGTATGATCTTCTTAAAACGTATCCATTTAGCTTAGTAGAACCCTCCCTCCCCCGTCTTAGACAGGGTTTAGACTCTTATGGGTTTAATAGTTGCGTGTGTACAGTCATGCTGCAGGTGGTTGCCTTGTGGCTTTTATCCAGGTGGGAGAGGGGAGAGCCAGACTTTGTGAATCCCAGCCAGAAAGAGGGAGCGGAGGGGTGAGGGGGGAGACGTGGGAGGAGAGGGGTGAGGGGGGAAACGTTAGAGGAGAGCCAGGCACGCAAGATGCGGTTCACTTTTTGCAACCAAAAGGGTAGATGATTTTTTTTGTCTGTCACTGTATGAACAGTAAGTTCTGCTTTGGGGCATTTGTGGACTGAATCATTGGATAAAATAAAGCTCAACCAACCACGGTCTTCCTCTAAGAGAATACGTCTCGAGGCTAAAGGCAACGCAGACCAAAATAAACACTAGAATAGTGATATCATACCCCATTCTCCCCCAGGTCTCACAGAGTAGGTACACTACTGTAAGTAAACAAAGTGTTACTCCCATGTGTGTGTGTGAGTGTGTTCTCCCTTTCTCGGCCCTTGCATATTTCAGAGGTAGTAGCCGGTGCTACTCTCAACAAACAAACCTTCCTCATCCCCAGTAGGAACTGCACATCTGATCATGCCTAGGTAAGCCAGCCAACCTTGTCAGCCAGCAGAAGTTCCTGCTAGCACTGCAGCATAAATATTCAGGGAAACATATCCAACATTCAAGTGACTTCTTTTTTATCACACACACACACCTCTGCCGTTTATGTTTCCTCTACAGATCTCTTCCCTCCCTTTCTTCCCTCCTAGTTTCGCTCTCAATCCCTTTGTCTTCTTGCACATGCATGATTCATAGCTACCCATTAAAGACACACACCGATAGGCAAAAGAGACCTTGCTTGGTAGTCGGGAAATAACAACCGCAAATTAAATCACAAGAAAATTAATACACTCTTCTGGACAGTGCTGAGGTACGTGTGTTGATTCTCAACTGAGACTGAGTGACCAAAATCTGGTCTTCCTAATGAGAATATTTATTATCTTTTGTTTCGTTGATTTCCAACTCAAGTACCTCCTCGCCTCGTGGGCTGGCATCTCATAAAACAGGATTTTGGGGGAAGGAGTCAAATGTCTAATCAACAAAAAAATCTGACTTCTGTTGCTTCCTTGTTTTCCTAAAGTGACACTTTAACGCAGCAATTTCTTGTCTGAGCAGCTTAATGTCTGACACTGTTCCTGTTGGGCCTTTGAAGAGGTGATGGAGAGAGGGATGGCTGGGAAGGAGGGAGGGAAATAACAGAACAACCATCTGGCGTCATTTAGTTGAGGAAGAGGATGATAAGAGAGGGAGAGAATGAGGAAGAGAGAGAGGTATGATAAAGGGTATAGAGAGAGAGAGGGGTGTGATACATTTAAATTGTATTTATTTAACCTTTATTTAACTAGGCAAGTCAGTTAAGAACACATTCTTATTTACAATGATGGACTACCCAAGCCAAACCCTACTCTATTGTGAGTGCCCTGCGTGACTTCCGATCACAGCCGGTTGTGATACAGCCCGGGATCAAAACAGGGTCTGTAGTGACGCCTCTTGCACCTTACACCGCTGCGCCATTCGAGAGAGAGAGAGAGAGAGAGAGAGAGAGCGAGAGAGAGAGAGAGAGAGAGAGAGCGTGCAGAATTCTGCAAAAAATATCCTCTGTAAAACAACAAATAATGCACGCAGAGCAGAATTAGGCTGTGAATMATCAAAATCCAGAAAAGAGCCCTTAAATTCCACAATTACCTAAAATTAATTATTTCCCAACCCTTCCATATCAAACCCTCACCTACAGAGAGATTAATCTAGAGAAGATTCTCCTAAGCAAGCTATTCCTGGGGCTCTGTTCACAAACACACCCCGCTGAGCCCCAGGACAGCAAAAGCAACACAATTAGACCCAACTAAATCATGAGAAAACCAAAAAGATAAATACTTGACGAAGTGGAAATAATTTACCAAAAAACAGATCAAACCGGAATGCTATTTGGTCCTAAAAGGAGAGTACATAGTGGCAGAATACCTGACCACTGTGACTGACCTAACATTAAGGAAAGCTTTGACTATGTACAAACTCAGTGAGCATGGCCTTGCTATTGAGAGAGGCTGCAGTAGGCAGACCTGGCTCTCAAGAGAAGACAGGCTATGTGCACACTGCCCACAAAATGAGGTGGAAACTGAGCTGCTCTTCCTAACCTCCTGCCAAATGTATGACCATATTATAGACACATATTTRTCTCAGATTACACAGACCCACAAATAATTTGAAAACAAACCCAATTTTGATAAACTCCCATATCTACTGGGTGAAATATCCCAGTGTGCCATCACCGCATAAATATTTGTGACCTGTTGCCACAGGAAAAGGGKAACCAGTGAAGAACAAACACCATTGWAAATACAACCCATATTTATGCTTATTTATTTTCCCTTTTGTAATTTAACTATTTGCAAATCATTACAACAATGTATATAGCCATAATGACATTTGACACGTGTCTCCTCTTTAGAAACTTGCGAGTGTAATGTTTACTGTAAATTTTTTATTGATTATTTCACTTTTGTTTATTATCTATTTKACTTCCTTTGGTAATGTGGGGRGGAAGGTAGACTAGTGGTTAGCGCGTTGGACTAGTAACCGAAAGGCAATGATAACCAACGGTCTGGGTAGCAGCTCTGGTGTGGGCACAATCAGGAACTGGCAATGACAACCAACGGTCTGGTGTGGGCACCGTCAGGAACTGGCAACGACAACCAACGGTCTGGTGTGGGCACCACCGTCAGGAACTGGCAACGGACAACCAACGGCTCTGGTGTGGGCACCATCAGGAACTGGCAACGACAACAACGGTCTGGTGTGGGCACATCAGGAACTGGCAACGACAACCAACGGTCTGGTGTGGGCACCATCAGGAACTGGCAACGACAACCAACGGTCTGGTGTGGGCACCGTCAGGAACTGGCACGACAACAACGGTCTGGTGTGGGCACCGTCAGGAACTGGCAACGACAACCAACGGTCTGGTGTGGGCACCTCAGGAACTGGCAACGACAACCAACGGTCTGGTGTGGCACCGTCAGGAACTGGCAACGACAACCAACGGTCTGGTGTGGGCACCGCAGGAACTGGCAACGACAACCAACGGTCTGGTGTGGGCACCCAGGACCTGGCAACGACAACCAACGGTCTGGTGTGGGCACCGTCAGGAACTGGCAACGACAACCAACGGTCTGGTGTGGGCACCGTCAGGAACTGGCACGACAACCAACGGTCTGGTGTGGGCACCGTCAGGAACTGGCAACGACAACCAACGGTCTGGTGTGGGCACCAGTCAGGAACTGGCAACGACAACCAACGGTCTGGTGTGGGCACCGTCAGGAACTGGCAACGACAACCAACGGTCTGGTGTGGGCACCGTCAGGAACTGGCAACGACAACCAAG
>NW_019942551.1:149727-153801 GCF_002910315.2 Salvelinus sp. IW2-2015 | reverse complement strand
TGGAAGGGTTTGGACCGGCAAGCGTTCTCTTGAAGCTGGAGAGGCTGATACAGGAGCAGTCTCTCGGTTTACTCTGCGGCTGAGGGCCTGGCAGCTGCTAAGGCCATACGAGAAGGGTGTGGAGCCGGGCAGGGTGTGGGAGGAGCCTATTTCCACAACCAGCCATCCCTTTGAGATCGGTTCAGTCTGCCACCTGCAAGCAACTGGATGGCATGGGTTTACGAAGGCTAGTGACCTGAGACTGCTGGGAGGGGGGTGAAAACCCGGAGGTTTGCGCAACAAACAGATAACGTTCTATGACTGTTGAGAGATTCCTGGAGGAGGTCCAGGAGGCACTGTCTGAGCAGGTATGGGGTGTTTGAGAGGGCCAAAGGAGAGGGGCACCAATGTTTCCGCCACTGCAGGTGACGGCAGAGACTGAGACTGCAAGGGGGTCTGGAGGACTTGTTTAGATTTTAACACTCCGAGCCTGGCGAATTTGAGGGTGGGAGGTAAAGCTCTCTACAACCTCTGCGTTAAGGTTAGGAACATTAGAAGTAACAGGAGTGAAGCACATCAGTGGCAGGGGTATGTGGCGGAGAGTCATGGTGGGTTTAGATGGAGGGCGCTCTACAAACCCAGTACCAAAGATAGGTCAGGACCTCCAGTGGAGGTTCTTCATGGAGCCTGGCCACTAACAGCTGGTTGCACGTGTTGATCCGGGAATTGGCAGATGGGTCTTTCTGTCAAATGAATGAAACTGTGATTCATGTGTTTCTGTGTGCACCAGTTAATCCATTAATGTCTCTGTTGGAATGTCTGTGTGAGAGGTTGGGGTGTTTTTGCTTTGGATGTTTTAATGGGATCAGGTATTCGGTAAGGAAAAGTAAATGTGTTTTGTTGAATTTTCTGTTGCTCAGGCAAAATTAGCTTTTGGCTAACAGGAGAAACAGGGTCAATAGGTGGGGGATAACAGACCCTTTACTATTGTTTAATGGGATGGTCTCTGCGCGCCTTAGGTTGAGTTTGAGTACTATAACTGATCAAATGTGTGGAGAGTTTTGAGGAGATATGGTTGCTTGGGGGGTCTGTATTTGCTGGGAAGATGTTTTGGATATACGGTTGTAGGAGAGGTATTGTTTTTGTGTATGGTGATGTTGGTTTTGTATCATGTGGTAGATGGAAAGTGGTATGGACATTGTATGCTAGTACAGATATATTTTTGTTTTTTATTTTTAGGGGGGGGTGAGTGTTAAATGAAATGAGAATGTTTCAATAAAGAAAGACAAAAAGTCAAAAAATCTCTCTCTCTCTCTCTCTCTCTCTCTCTCTCTCTCTCTCTCCTCTGTCCTTCTCTCTCTCTCTCTCTCTCTCTATATATTAATATATATATATATATATATACACAGTATATATATATTTCTCTCTCTCTATCTCTCTCTCCTCACACTCCTCAGCCCTGCGATCCTTCAGGCTGGTGATTTAACAGCAACCATTCACTTATCAGGAGCTCTCTAGTTTCTCTCTCTGTGCCATAAATTAATAGCAGCTCTGCTTCGCTCCCTAAATCAAATCTTATCTGCTAGCTGGCTGCTTGGGTGGCTGGCTGCATGGAGAGTAGGAATAGAGGAGAGGAACATAGGAGGAGAGGAGGAGGGATAGTGGAGGAGTGAGTTTGTTGGTTTGTTTGTGTGAGTTTCTCTATTTTACTCGGCAGCATGTGAAATGTAATTAGACACACACAGACGCTTTCTCCACTCCACTCCATCTCCACTGTCATTATTAGTTGTTGTTTCTTAACCCTTTCTGTTCTTTCATTAGAAA
Source organism: Salvelinus sp. IW2-2015 (assembly GCF_002910315.2). NCBI lineage: Eukaryota > Metazoa > Chordata > Actinopteri > Salmoniformes > Salmonidae > Salvelinus > Salvelinus sp. IW2-2015. The sequence goes on along the minus strand of NW_019942551.1, from coordinate 151,998 downwards.
TACATCCCACTGGACACACACTGGTTGAATCAACATTCATTCTATGTCATTTCAATGAAATATACTTTGAACCATTGTGGAATAGACATTGCATTGATGTCTCTGCCCAGTGGGATGTAGCAGCACTTGGAATGGTTGCTCGACTAAAAGGTTTGCGATTATGCTGTGGGATTTAGAGGTAATTTTAGTACGGTACCCTGCATCACACTTCATTGCTCCAGACCAGCGCAAGGGGGAGTTAGAGCACTGATTATGCTTTTGGGTCCCAAGGCGCTACTGTCTCTAATTGTCAATAAATGGGTGACAAAAACCAAATAGAAACTGATAATTACAGTTGAAGTCGGAAGTTTACATACACTTAGGTTGGAGTCATTAAAACTCATTTTTCAACCTCGCCACAAAGTTCTTGTTAACAAACTATAGTTTTGGCAAGTCGGTTAGGACATCTACTTTGTGCATGACACAAGTAATTTTTCCAAAAATTGTTTACAGACAGATTATTTAACTTATTATTCGCTGTATCACAATTCCAGTGGGTCAGAAGTGACTGTGCCTTTAAAAAGCTTGGAAAATTCCAGAAAATGACATCATGGCTTTAGAAGCTTCTGATAGGCTAATTGACATAATTTGAGTCAATTGGAGGTGTATTTCAAGGCCTATCTTCAAACTCAGTGACTCTTTGGTTGACATCATAGGACAATGTAAAGAAATCAGCCAAGACCTCAGAAAGAAAATTGTAGCCCTCCACAAGTCTGGTCAATCCTTGGGAGCAATTTACAAATGCCTGAAGGTACCACGTTCATCTGTACGAACAACAGTACGCAAGTATAAACACCATGGGACCACACAGCCATCATACCACTCAGGAAGGAGATGCGTTCTGTCTCCTGGAGCTGAACTTATTTTGGTGCGAAAAGTGCAAATCAATCCCAGAACAACAGCAAAGGACCTTGTGAAGATGCTGGAGGAAACAGGTACAAAAGTATCTATATCCACAGTAAAACGAGTCTTATTTCAACATAACCTGAAAGGAAAAAGCCACTGCTCCGAACCCGCCATATAAAAGCCAGACTACGGTTTGCGACTGCACATGGGGACAAAGATCGTACTTTTTAGACACATGTCCTCTGGTTTCACGAAACAAAAAATAACTGTTTGGCCATAATGACCATTGTTATGTCTGGAGGAAAAAGGGGGAGGCTTGCAATCCGAAGAACACCATCCCAACGTGAAGCACAGGGGTGGCAGCATCATGTTGTGGGGGTGCTTTGAGGCATGAGGGCCTGGTGCACTTCACAAAATAGATGGCATCATGAGGGTGGGAAATTACGTGGATTTATTGAAGCAACATCTCAAGACATCAGTCAGGAAGATAAAGCTTGGTAGCAAATGGGTCTTCCAAATGGACAATGACACCAAGCATACTTCCAAAGTTGTGGCAAAATMGCTTAAGGACAACAAAGTCAAGGTATTGGAGTGGGCGTCACAAAACCCTCACCTCAATCCTATAGAAAATATATGGGCAGAACTGAAAAAATTGTGTGTGAGCAACGAGGCCTACAACCTGACTCAGTTACACCAGCACTGTCAGGAGGAATGGGCCAAAATTCACCCAACGTATTGTGGGAAGCTTGTATAAGGCTGCCTGAAATGTTTGACCCAAGTTCAACAAGTGAAAGGCAATGCTACCAAATACTAATTGACTGTATGTTCTGACCCACTGGGAATGTGATGAAAGAAAAAAAGCTGAAACAAATCCTTTTCTCTACTATTATTCTGACACTGGGTAGCACAGAGCAACAATGTAAGCGGCATTGCACTAATTATGGCGCTGACTAGGGAAACCTTCCCGCTGTTCTTAGTGCCTGTCTGCATGTTCAAACTTAAACAATGTAACTAATATTGGCGTGAAAAATGCCCCTTAGATATGAAATCGGAGGGCAGATATTATTAAATATGAAACCATTAGACCTCTCACTAAAGGCATCAGTCATAAATTATACGTAAATCTGAACTGGATTTAGCGAAAAATGACATGAAAAGAGCATTTGTAAATCCCAAACTCTAAAAGTAATTGGAAAGGTAGATCCAAATGATTTGTAACATTGTGGTTACAAGCTTTTTTTAACCTATGGCAGTCGACATTGCAACGCAAACAGATGGTCTGCATTCGTCCCCCTGATGGGAAGATGACCACGGATGACAGTGAAATGTGCCAACATGCCGTGGATTTCTACTCTGCCCTCTATAAGGTGGAGGATTGTGATTCTC